>NW_028274812.1:146684334-146842120 GCF_037043125.1 Eumetopias jubatus
TTTACATATTCTGATCACTGTTGCCACAGATCTCCTTCTGCAATTTCTGCTCTAAAATTATCATATGACTAATCCTGTCCCCGAAAGTCCCCTCCTCTAGGCACTGAGACTCTTTCAGACCAAGATTCTCCCTTGCTGGGAAAGTTCAGTACCCCCGTTTACCAGAATGAACGGGCTTCCCTGATGGGTTTTGTATGGGGCTCCACATGGATTTTGCTTTTAGTCTCAAACTAGAAGTATTCCTGGGCTTGGCAACCAAAGCCTTAAATCCATGTCCTGTGGTTTAACAAACCTTTTCCACTCTTGGACTCCGGAGTGTTCAGGCTGAGAAGATAGAATGGGTGAGGCGCCCTTCTTTATAAACTAATCATTCATATGAAGCTACAATAGCAGTCACTTATTATCATTCAAAAACAGATATCACCTCATTGCTGTCGAAAGATATTCCCCAAACTTGGGCTAGCAGAACACTTAATACACAATGGGTAAGAACCTCATACTCCAGACCAACCACTTAGACTTATCTATGGAAGCAAAAATCTGAATAAGAGTCAGGCAGTTACATTAATTTCCAACTGTAGACAATAGCAATGAAAGCATCCCCTGATCTGTCCCCACACCTGCCCCAACTTTTGGTTCCCTGGGTATAGACACAAACTAAGAGTTCAAGCTCAGCCCTGCCACTTACTAGCTGGGTGACCTTGGCCATATTATTTTACTCCTATGAGTGTCAGTTTTCAGATTTATAAACGAAGGGTAATAATAGTATTCACTCCGTATGAATGTGATCACACAGGCTAACACACATGAAGCACTTGGAAATAGGTTTGTAATACATGTTTGATAAGTAGGAACTGATATGAAAGTCATTCCTGTGTATAAACTACAGCAGGATTGAGTCGCTAACCACTGGTTTTTTAAAAAGTGTGTTCCCTGTAGTATCTGTGAAAAGCAACCTCACAACCACACTTAAGAAAGTCCTTGGTCTAGATACCATTTTACTGGGCAGTGTTGGGCAAGTCAAGCTTCGGTTTCTTATTCTGTAAAATGGGACTGATACCACCAAGGCCATAGGGTTATATTGGTGATTAAATTAAATGAGGTAACACATATAATGCTAATTCAGTGCTTGGGACATAGTAGGGAATCAAAAAGATGATCGCTGTAAGAGGAAATGCTGCTTTAGGCATCTTGAACTCTAGATGGTGGCAACGAAAACACCTCCGCTCCAGCAGCGCATGGGGATCTGACTCTGATGCTGAGAATCTAAGTGGGCTCTGACCCGAAATCGAGGAAAACGAATAGCCTTCCTCAAACCGGGTATGATATTAAGTGACGTTCACACCCTCACAAATGAGACTGAGGGTCAATGTTTCAGACACAGTGGCGTTTGGAATTGAAGGAAGAGATTATCTGACCCAGACAATATAGGTAACTGGCAACGCAGAGTGAGACCAGCAGTCGACTAGACCGCAGACGTTTCCGTTTTGTTTGGCCTGCTAATGGACCGGAGTTCGGGGTAAAACGTAGCCGGCAGGATTCGAACCTGCGCGGGGAGACCCCAATGGATTTCAAGTCCATCGCCTTAACCACTCGGCCACGACTACCTATTAGCAGGTGTCTGTTGTTAGCGACTTTGAAGGTGTGCCACCTAATAGGCACCAGACCATCCCTCGCCGTGATGCGATATTACACTGTAATGTGATGTAGGGAAAGATGGTTCGGTGTGTGGTCTGCGAACAAGGAATCTCCTATGTCCGTTCAGGGCTTTTCAGTCTTGGATGAAACGCGTCGCCCATAAGCAAATCCAACTTCAGCGGGGCGGGTGGAATTCAGAGAAGCATTGGGAGCCGAGAGAGGACTGTCCGCTCCCCCCTCACCGCCGACCACCCGTCTGCACGGAGGGACTTTGGAACAGGTGGTGGCCCCAGCGACCTCAGACCTGCAGATGCCCATGGTGCCTGGAAGCAGGGAGTCATTCGCGTTTGCTTTCCGCGTTAAACACTAAAACCTAAATGTCTTCGATGGCCTTCAACTGCTTTGCCCTTTCCCTGCTTCAAAAGAACTGGCTGAAGCCCGACTTGGGCGGAGGTGCGGGCTGGGAGGGGGCAGGGAGGGTCCAGGAGCAGAAGGCGACGCTGGGGAGGCCCCTGCTCCTCGCTTCCCCGGAGAGGGAAGCCCGCAGCCCCCGGAGCCTGGCGGATAAGGGAGAAGGGCTCGGACAACAGGTTTTCCAGCCTCAGGACATTCTCTACGCTTCCCCCCCCCCGCCCCCAGGAGGGTGTGAATGCCGACGAAATCTAGCTGTATTAATAGAATTGCTCCTACCAGTAGACCTGATTCAGTGACACACTATAGAACCGGGTTCTTCTTTGAATGGAAAATTTAGGGACCATAGGATTGAGCCCTGGGAATTGAAGTACTTGATCAAAACACCATCACAGTCGACTCAGACAGACTTTCAGATACAATCAGGAGAAACCTTTCAGGTCCGAGGTCCTCAGAGTCTCTAGGAGTTAGCTCTCCCATATGTGTTTTCACGTGGGGCAGGCAAGGACAGGACTGCTGCTGGGCTGGGTTCAAGTGTGTCGCCCAAGAAGGTGCGCGGGAATCCTCCCCCCTCCCACCTGGGAATGCGACTTCGTTTGAAAACAGTCTTTGCTGCTGCAGTCAAGTTCCAGTGGGGTCATTCTGGGTTAGGTTGGGCCCTAAATCCAATTACAGTATCCTTACAAGGAGAGGGAGATTTGGAGACACACAGAAACGGACAGACGGGGACAACAGCCATGTCAGAAGGCGGCAGGGATTGGAGCAATGAAGCTGCAAAGCAGGCAGGCGGGGGAGGAAGCCATGACAGATTCACCCTCAGACCCTCTAGGAACCACTCATCTTGCAGACACCTTGAATTTGGGTTTCTGGTCTCTGGAGCTGTGAGAAGGTAAATTTCTGTTTTAAGCCACGCACTTTATGGTAATTTGTTAGGGCAGCCCTAGCATCTAACACAGCTCCCTTCCCCAGGTGCCTGGAACAAGGGCCTTGTTCCAGGTAGCACTTCTGAACCGCTGCTCCCAATGCTTCCACAGGGCAAACTTATTTTGGAGAAAACTCTTTTAGGGAAATAATCCAAACTAAAGGAAATCATTTATGTGCAGAGACTTATATGATACTTTTAGTTATAATAATAACATGATTAAAACATCTCCAACAGTGGGAGGGGATGATTATATAGCTTACGTTATATATAGCTGGAAGAATGTTACAAAGCTACTGAAAACAATATTTTGGAAGAGGTTGTGATAGCTCAGGGAAGAAGCCCATGATAAAATGTTAAACGAAAGGAACTAGATTAAAACTATATGTAATATATGACCTTGATTATGTACAATTTTGCTTTATAAATATTTGGAATTGGGGGGAAATATGCCAAAGTATTGGGTTTGAGGGTTGTGGGTTATTTTTTTCCTTTGTTTTTCTATGATTTGAAGCATACATCATTACTGAAGTTTTTAAAATGAAGAAGCGGAAATAGTGATTTTATTGCTGGACTGAGAAAGATGTATTCTCTAGATACAAGACTTCAGTATTACTCAGTAGCCAAACATGGGCTCAAGGGGTCATTGTCCAAAGGGACTACTTGTCAAATATGTTGGTGAAGCCAAATTTTACCGAGAGATTAAGTGCCCGGCCCAAGGTCACAGAGCTAGTAGCTAAAAGCAACTGAAGACTTGCAGCTAGGAAATCTGAATTCAGTGCAGGGAAGGTTTAGGGCAGAAACATGCTGCATTCATTTTGGCTTTTGTTGACTTATTATTTATTTTTTATTTTATTTATTTATTTGACAGAGAGAGAGATAGCGAGAGAGGGAACACAAGCAGGGGGAGTGGGAGAGGGAGAAGCAGGCTCCCGGCTGAGCAGGGAGCCCAATGTGGGGCTCGATCCCAGGACCCTGGAATCATGACCTGAGCCGAAGGCAGACGCTTAACCGACTGAGCCACCCAGGCGCCCCTGTTGATTTATTTTTTAATAGGTTTTGTCAATCCATTTTGCTTTTAAAACTAAATGTTGTATAATTTATAATGATGATGATGATAATGATAATAATAATAATAATTTGAGAAATAATTTGGGAGATTGAAGTCCAAAGCCAGCTATAATGGTGAGGCTGTGACTGGAAGAGACTGCCTTTCCGACGTGCAGATTTTGAGAAATAGTCCTCAACAAATGAATGTATAGGTTGCAGTTTTTTGAGGGGTGTATTTTCTCAGATGCACAAGACAATCAGCACCAAACAAAAACCCTTGAAATGCTCTGTAACAGATCATCTCAGTTATAGTGTTTTCAGAATGAGGTCTTCTCTTTGCCTTGTTTATTTAGGAAAAGATATTTCTTATAAATTAAAATAGACCAATTTTTTATAGAATGTAGCAGGAGAGTGGCACCTGTCCAAAAGGGATGTCACCCTGAGAAGAAGATTTGTCAGAGGCTCTGCCCCAGGCTCTCCACCTCCTTGCCCCGTGGGCATCACTCAGAAGGTAGAGTGATCCCTGAAGGCCTGGAGCGAGAGAATCATCCAAACAGTCATGATGGGAACCAAACTTGAGCTTGGAGTGGTAAAAAGGATTAGAAAAACCTATCTCCTGCCCAAGGGTGCTGGCAGGAAGCCAGCCCTGAATGAACTGCTCGGAAGACACCTGAGACCAGTCAGACACCACAGTGCCACAATTTTTACTCATCTACACATATTCTCACAGGGAAGCCACTTGGAAAATACTGCCAGCTGGGGACTAGAAGGGCTTTTGTGTGGTTTTTTTTAACTCTCTGTGTGTCTTTCCTGTGAACACGCATGCAGAGAGGTGGATGGAAGTTAAACGCCCGCTGCGGTGATTCGTCACACGGGGAGCATCCGTGTGATCCCACTCAGGTCAGGACCGCGCCCCAGAAGATCCCTGCTGCCCCACCCCCATCACCAGATTGTTGAGCATATTTTAGGTTAAAACGATTGCCCTACTATGTGTAGTTTTCTGTGCTCTCCCTTTTATGCTCCCCTTTTATATCCTTTGTCTATTGATTGAATAGGTCTACATTATTATTTCCTGGGCAGTCACATGAAAGTTGCATATGCCTTTGATTTTCTTTTGATGGTGAGCCTAGAGATCATCACATATAGTCCTGACCAAACAACTCTTATATTGATATTTTACCACTTCCCCAGACAATGCAAGAGACTTAACATTAGAAAAATGTAATTCTATTCATCCCTCTCTTGAGGGATGTCTAAATTCATTGTCTGCATACATTTGAATTGTACATTTATCTTCTCCTCTAGAAGACATTCATACTGTTTTATGCAGTCAATATTTACTTAGGTTTGATTACAATGTACCATTGTTATTCAGATTTTCTACATCTTCCTCTGGGGTCTTTTCTACTTTATCTCTTCATTTTCAGGAACAGCAAGGCCTTCTGGCTGGAATATAATTTATGAGATACTTATGACTTGGGGGTAACAGGGCCTCTGTGAGTGGACAGGGAAAAAAACCCAAGGAAACTAGGTTTAAATGACACAAGATTTAGAAAATTCACTGGGAGTTATGAGAGAAAAAGGCTGTCTGGCATCTGCCTTCCATTCACATGCCTACTTCTTGGACAGTACATGAAGAAGACCAGAATTCAAGGGGTTCCTCTCAGTGGGGCCAAGGAGAGATGTAGTAAGGTCCAGTTACCCTGTGATAAAAATGAGCCTGTGACCTACTTATGTCTGAGTCAAGTCTCCCCAAACTGCATTATCAGGAATCTGCACCCCAACAGCCCTCTGAGAACTAGTCCAACTAGTATTTTGCATTCAGTCATGGATGCAATTTGGACCTAATCTACAAGATGAAGACTAATGAAAAATTTAGCCACGATTAAAAAGTGATTTTACTTTAGCAGTAGGATGCTTAATTTCTACTTAGAGAATTTGTTTTAGTTAGTTAAAAATTAGGTGAGGTGACATAGAAAATTTCCAAATGCAGAATATTCATAGCCTGGGGCCTATAGACTTTAAGTGTTCCACAAACACTCTGAAATAGTTTGCAAAGTGATATATGTATACATCTAGGAGCACCTTTGTGGGAAAGGGGTTTCACATATTTTATTCAATATGATCTAGAATCTAGGGCCAAAAACATATACTATGAATCTTTGCTCTAATGACCTCTTTATCTCGGGAAAGAGGAGAAGAGTTTTTCAGTTGTATTTTGTTTGGGGGGGGGCATAAATAAGATGCCTATGAATGAGCATGCATACTTCAAAGCAACTCCCAGAGACGTTTCTGATGTGGGACTGACCTTGGTTTTGCAGGGAACTTACCATGCCCCCGAGGCTGAAAGCCCATGTGGGGTCTCCAGTGCTCCCTGAAGTCATCCGCGATGCTCCCTGACGTGCCCGGTTCAAAGTCTCGGCCCTTGAGGCCTAAAGCAACCTTGCAGTTGTGTCCCTAATCGAGGTCTCAGTCCACCATCAAACCATCAGATCCCCTCTTTTACTTTCATTATAGACTGTGGCCCAGACAACCAGTCCACAGACTGTGTTGCATCTTGCATCTTCTCTATGAAAAAGTGTGAGCCAAGACACCCTTCGAAACAGTCACTCTCTGCTCAAATGTAAACATCCAGTTTTTATTCTTATTTGAAGAATATGCGATTACCCTCCAGCCACCTGCAGGTCCCCTTAACTCACGTATTCATAATTTTAGTCTATCCCATCATTATTAGCCCCGAATCTCCAAGGCAGAGCCAGGGCTTGGTGTCCTGCTTAATGCTGTGCCCACAGCACTGAACACAGCAGTGGGCATGGCATACGAATTCCTCCTTCAAAATTCCTACGAAAGTCCCTATGCCCTGAGGACTGTGGTAGGCTCGCAGGCCATAGCCCTGGGCCCGATAATGTGGCTCATTGGTTAAAAGGGGAGGGAACTGTGCTGGTGCACATTGCAAACCAGAGTTCTGCATTCACTTTGAAGAAATAATTTCATTTGGTCACTTTCTTTTTCTTATTCCCCAAAGCAATAGTTTCTACTTATTTGGGAAGATAGAAGAGAGAGTGTCTATATACCCCCTACTCAGTGTCTCCTGTGATTAAAATCTTACATGAGTGTGGCACATTTATTACAATCAATGAACAAATATTTATACATTATTAGTAACTAAAGTCCAAACATTATTCAGATTTCCCTGGTTTAGCTAATGTCCTCTTTGGTTCCAGGATCCTATTCAGAATATACCACATTATATTTAGTCATCCTGTCTCCTTAGGCTCCTCTTGGCTGTGGTACTTTCTCAGACTTTCCTTGTTTTCGACGACCTTGACAGTTTGGGGTCCTGCTCAGGTGTTTTGTAGAATGCCCCTCATTTGTCCGAAGTTTTTCTCGTAATTAAACAGGAGTTATGGGCTTGGGCGAGGGAGCTCACAGAAGTAAAGTGCCATTTTCATGTTCATCATTTATACAGGGTCACGGGTATATGCTATCAAAAATGGCTTCAGCAGTGGCTGAAGTTGACTTTGGTCCCTGGCTGAAATTGTGTTTGTCAGTTTCCTTCCATCGCTTACCCTTTTTCTCCCTTCCCATGCTGTACTCTTTGGAAAGCAACCACTGTGCAGACAGAGCCCACAACTAAGGAGTGTGGAGTTGGGTGATTTGGAATTCTTCTGCACGGGAGATTCCCCTGGAGACTGAGGTTGGTTCCACATCAAGAAAGATGCTGGAACCAGGCTGCAGGAATTGGTATGGAGTCTTCCTGTTAACTCATTAGGCATTTCATTTACTTCCCAGATGTCTCTTCTCCCCCATTTATTTATTCAATTATTTATATCTGCTTTTTTGTTGTTGTTGCTCCGAGAGTTCAGAACTTGGTTCAAGCCCTAGCCCCTGCAAATACTCGTGATTTGTTGCAACGACCTGAAGTTCAATTGTGTTGAAAGCCCTCACGAGTCTCGTGTCTCCTGTTCCTAAGGCTTCTTCTGGAAAGCCCTTTATTTACCCCACTTGGCAGGAGAGTTTCACTGTCTTCCTGCTGGTGAGGGGAGGGCCAGGGGCCTCCGGGGAGAGGAGAGGAGCGGCTCAGACACCTGGACACGGGCTTTGTGACTCCAGAGCCGCTGTCTCTCGCCGTCGATTGTCACCTGCGCCTCTTCCGGAAGCATTTCCTTCCAAACCAGATGTCTTTTTGCCCCAGAAATGATCTCGGCTCAATGCCGATACCTCCCCGGGGTCTCGTTGTGGTTCAAACCCTGACACCTGCGAGTGTGCACTCTCAGTAAAGATGGTTTGCTTCTGTCCTCAGCCTTCGGCTTGACCGTCTGCGATCGCTTCGGTCCTGCCGCGCGTCGTGTCCCCTTCGCGACACCAGGGAGCCGTCACCGCCGGGGGCTCGGGAGAGGCTCACAGCTGCTGCCGGGAGGGGCCAAGTCAAAGCCTCCGGAGACCGCAGGGGCTTCGTATCGAGCTTTCAGCCGTCAGCGTCCGCAGGGCCGGGCGCGTCCCGGGAGCAGAAGGCGACTCTTTCGCCCGGGCCGAGCCGCACAGGCCGGGACGCCGTCATCCACAGGTTACCTGTCGGAATGAACCTGCGGGGCGGAGAGGCCGCGAGCCGGCTGGTCCAGCAGCGCCGCCGCCGGCAGCCCCGGCCGCCCCGGCCGCCCCGACCGCAGCCCCCCGCCTCGGGAGCCCCGGCCGCACCCCCCCGCCTCGGGAGCCCCGGCCGCACCCCCCCGCCCCGGGAGCCCCGCCCGCAACCCCCCCCGCCCCGGCAGCCCCGGCCGCGCCCCACGTCGGGAGCCGCGGCCGCACCCCCGCGCCCCGGCAGCCCCAGCCGCACCCCTCCCCTGCTGCACCTGCGTCTGGGCCGCCGGGCGGGGGCGGCCGGGCGCACCAAGGCCCGCCTGCTGCAGAAAGACCAGAGGGCGCCGACGAGCACGGACCTGTCCCTAGAAACCGATTTGCTTTGGGATTTTGCACGAAGAGCCCTGTGCACACGAGAAAAGGCCCGTGTGTCTCGGAGACAGATGTCAAAAACTAGGACGCGAATTTCAGCTTTTCTAGGGACTCCTTGATTTCAGGGACGTACATCCTGACAGGGAGGACTGCTGTCACCGACGAAAGCCGTGGGGTTCCATGGTGTAATGGTTAGCACTCTGGACTCTGAATCCAGCGATCCGAGTTCAAATCTCGGTGGAACCTGCGTGCTTTTCTTTTCTCTTTTTATAGTTTCCGTTTTAGGGATGGCTGGCAGGGGACCCCCAGTTCACATGAAACCAGAGTGTGATCCTGAAGGGGAAGATGACACGGACTCCGTGTGGACCCCACTGACTGCCTGCTCTATTGTTCAGAGTAGAGGACCATCCTTCCTTTCTCCCCGTTTTCCTCTCCCACCTAACAGATATTTTGTAACACTCACAATTTTGAGTTGAGTTGAACTTCTCCTGATTTATTGCTTTATGAAATGTAGTGAGCTCAGTTCGTGCAAAGGGATGCAAAGGAATTGAGAGAGAAGAAAGATTCTCATGAATACAATACTTTTCTGCCCGGAGAGAATGAGACTTCCTAATGTCTATTAGGTACAATGACCCGAATTTATGGGTGTTTCCTTTTCCACTGAGAAGCAAAGATTTGTGAAAATCTATTCATACTTTAAATAAAGAACTTATTGAACCGTCTCAGATATTTGAACACAACTGGATGCCCACATGTAAACTCAAAGCACTTGTGGACGGAGCAAATAAAGATCCAGATACATTTTCTAAATGCTTCCAGTTTTCCTTTGGTCAGTTCTATGACACTGATCCATCACACAAAATTGTTGTCTATGACGAATATGTTCCACAGAAATCAGAGCTTTCAAATTGTATCCTAGGTTATCTCTGTGATCATTTTATTTTCATAAAACTGAATGTTCCAATTGCAAGTTACTTCATTTTCTGGTAAAAGTCTGCATGTGTCACAACTTAAGGCAAGACAAGTTACTGAGATCCTCAAGAAGTAATTCCAGAGTGCTTTCCTTAGTTTTATTTCATTTATTGTATTTCTAAAAATTGTACATTTTTATTTCAAGATTCAGACTATCAGGCTATACATTATCTTCTGGGTCTTACTTTTTCACTTAACAATATATTGCTAAAATTAATTGTTTCTTTTGTTGCAAGTAGCTGCCATTCATTCACTCCTTCATTCATGAATAATACTCTTCTGTGTCAATATACTGCAGTTCATTCATCCACCTTTTTGTCAATGGGAAACTCACATAGTTGTATGTAATGTGAATTTGGTTTTGAATTATGTCAGTGCTGGGGTCATGGGAAATTGAAATTGTTTTAGGGCAGAGGAAATCTGGGATTCAGTGACCACACATTTCAGCTGAGAATCTGTAACTTTGAGCTGTCTTATTCTCCCTCGAAATGCTTGGGCACAGTAATAATCACTCACCCTTTTAAATTATACTACCCAATTCTCCGAATTACTCCTAATCCTTCAATTCCTAGAGGTAACTGCCAGCTCTCTACGTCCCCCAACATGTATGCCATTGCTAGGCCCTATGCCATCATTGCCTTTAAAAACTTACGTAGCTTACCTGAACTTACCCTTACCAGGAAGCAATTCTGCAAAAGACCTATGCCACCTATTTCTTTCCTCTGAAAGAAGAAATCTTGCTTTTGTACATCTGATTGGCAAGGTTTAGGGCACATGCCTGCATTCTAGCTGCACAGAAGGCTAGGGAATTGAGTTATGCCCTGAGCATGTGCAATTCATAGCTAGGCAGCTTCTTCCTAATATATGAAGTCTTAGCCATATTAGTCCAGTATGTTCATCAATGTGATAATCATCTACAAGTCCATTTTCATAACTTCCCAAACTTTTGTTTCCACTATTTTTCTCGTGCATTATGATTCATCCACAGAAAGTTATTAAACACAGCAAACAAAATAATTCTATCATTAAGAAGAAAATTATGAATAGGATCACTTTTAATAAATAACAACCATAAAAAGAAATAAAATCATAGAGGGGAAGTTTACTCATTGGCATTAAAAGCTCAACTATAGAGTTTGAATAGTAGATACAGCAGAAATGATGAATAGATTCATGAACAAGAAATTGGAACTAATGACCAAGTGGTATACAAAAATTATGAAGAACAGGAACGTTCAGAAACACACCAGAACATCTAAATACACTGTGAATACCTAAAACAATATCACTAGTAATTATTAACTTTTCAGATGTAGAAACAAAACGGAACTAAAATAATAGACAACATTAATATAAGAAATGGGATATTGTGATCAGGGTCAAATTATGCTGGAGTTATTTATTATGAGAAAAGATTTAAAACATTCAATGAAGTCATAATTCATGCAAATGATGAATGACTGTAAAATCACTGCTTGTCTGAGTTCATGGCCAAAGCCACACAATAACCACTGGCAAAGAGGGATATAAAATTCCAGGATATAAAAATAACCAAAAAATATTATTGAAAAAATCAATTATTAGGGGCATCTGGGTGTCTCAATTGTTAAGCGTCTGCCTTCAGCTCCAGTCATGGTCCCAGGGTCCTGGGATCGAGCCCCGCATCGGGCTCCCTGCTCGGCGGGAAGCCTGCTTCTCCCTCTCCCACTCCCCCTGCTTGTGTTCCCTCTCTCGCTGTGTCTCTCTCTGTCAAATAAATGAATAAAATCTTTTAAGAATCAATTATTACTAGCATTATATTTTAATGCATTGTGTAACATATGACTATATTGGCATATTATAATTATACTGTAATTAAAATTTTGGCAGTCAGAAGTTAAAATACTGCTATTATTGTGCTTCACTGTCACTTGTTAAATTTTTCTTCAGTCACTGTACTGCATAGTTGGGCCCCCAAAAATGCCCTCTCTCCTCTCTTAACTTAGATGGGCCCCATTTGTTTCTCACCATTTTTCCTTTTCTTCATAGACTTTATTATATTTAAATCAATGAAGATTTATCATGATATAATACATAACTTTAGAGTTTTTCCTCCTTGTGAAAGTTTAATACAGCAAAGTAAACATCCTACTTTTAAATTGTCTTGACCAGATGGGAGGAGTTCTCAAACAGGACTCTTCTTTAAAGACTCAAAGCTGGGGGTACCCAGGTGGCTCAGCTGGTTAAGTCACTGTCTCTTGATCTCAGAGTCTTAAGTTCAAGCCCTGCACTGTGCCCCATGCTGGGCAAATATTTATAAACATCTCTTGGGAATAAAAGTGTGAGATATTCTTACTGCTAGCTATCTAGCTAAAGAAGTCTCAATATTTATATTATCTTTTTATATTTAATTTTTATTAATTCCTAATATTACATAAAATAAAATTAGCCATTTTCACAAACTATTTATGGAAGCTTTTTATCCCAGAAATAGTGAAAATCCATTCATATTTTCACAAATGATAGTATTTTAATATATAAAGCACATAAGGAGATTTTCATTTATTCTTAATAGCTAGAATTATTATTCTTGTTTTAAAATAACTTTTCAGATAGTCACAGTAAACCTGGATGATGTGCCCTGTTCATATCACTAGGAGTCTTACGCTGATTAGATATGATGGTAAACAATACAATCTCAGGATTGCTTATTAAACTTAGGTTTAAGTGCGCCAAAATTGATGTGGAAATAGGCACCTGGCTATTTGGCTTAATAAAGGCAAAGGATAAAGCAAAACCAATCAGCAAAGTGTTGAATTCAAGGCTGAAATCAAGTTTCATTGCATCCGATGTTGATTACATTTAGATTTGTTAAGTGTGCATATTAAGACCTTAAGGCAAACTATAATAATAATAATAGAAATGACATATTTAACTTAAATTTTTTATTTTGAGATGATTGTAAATTCAAATGCACTTCTAAGAAATAATGCAGAGATCTCCTGTACCCTTTACCCAGTTCCCCCCAATGAAGACACCTTGCAAATTATCCTACAATGTAACAGCCAGAATATTGAAACAAATACAGAGAGGATGAAACATTTCCATCGCCACCAGGATCCCCGATGTTCTTTCACACAGCCACACCTGCTCTCCTCCCATCCCCCACTCCGTCCAACTCTGCCACTGATTGGTTCTCATCTCCATGTGTTCTCATCTAAAGAATATTATATAAGGGCCCATGGGTGGCTCAGTTGGTTAAGCATCTGCCTTCAGCTCAGGTCATGATCCTGGGGTCCTGGGGTCCTGGGGTCCTGCGGTCCTGGGGTCCTGGAATCGAGAACTGCGCATGGCTCCCTGCTCAGCAGGGAACCTGCGTCTCCTTCTGCCCTTCCCCCACTCGTTCATTCTTTGGAATCATACAGTATATAGCCCTTTGAGGTGAAATTTTTCAGTCACTGTAATTGTTTCAAACTGAGATTTTTATTTGCATTATCTTTTAATGACCAGTGATGTCGAGCATCTTTTCGTGTGCTTATCAGCCATTTAGGTATCTTTTCTGGAGAAATGTCTATTCAAGTACTTTGCCCATTTTTGAAATTGGGTTTTCTTTCAGTTGTGGAGTTATGGGAATTATTTTATATAGTCTAGGCATTAAACCCTTATCAGATATATAATTTATGAATATTTTCTCCAGTTCTGCTGGTTGTCTTTTCCTTCTCTTGACAGTGCCCTCTGATGCACTGAGCTAAAATCAAGTTGTCAGCAGATCTGCATTCCTTTCTGGAGACTCCAGGGGAGAATCTGTTGCCTTACCTAACTGGGTCAGAACTCAGTTCCTTGTGGTTGTAAGACCAAGGTTTACTTGCTGGCTGGAAGCTCAGAATGGTTTCCAGCATTTAGAGACCACCAAATTCCTCGGTTTGTAGACCCCCCCTTCCTCCATCTTGAAAGTTGGCAGTGATGGGTTGAATCCTTTCTCATGTCTCATCTCTCTGGCCTACTGTTTTGCCTCCCTTTTGAGCACTTTTGTGATTAGATTGGGCCTCCCCAGATAATTCAGGTAATCTCTTCATCTCAAGATTTTCCCCCTTAATCACATTTGCAAAATCCCTTTTGCCATGTAAGGCAACATGTTCTCAAGTACTAAGGATTAGCACATGGACATTTGGGGATATCATTATTCTACCCATCGTAACATCTACTGAGTGTCTTTTTTCATTCAGTTTAAGATCTTCCTGGTTCTTGGCACGACAAGTAACTTTCAATTTATTCCCGGACGTTTTGGGTATTATGCTCTGAGACTTTGGATGTTATTTAAACCTTCTGTTTTAGTTGGTTCCCTCAAACATCTAACACTGCTCTGATAGAGGACAGGGCAACCCCTGGTTACTATCAGGTAGGAATGGAATTCCAGATTCCTCATTCAGCCTCTCTTGATACCTAAGGTGTAGGCTCCCTATTGTTGTGCAGTAGAGGGAGTCCGGGCTCCCCACTAGGCTTCCACTTGTTCTTCCCTGGCTGGAGGAGTAGGAGAGCATCATCATTGCCATGTGAGCTCCACGAACAGGGAGCGTGTATGGCCCTTCCAGCTAAGCACTGATGAAAATCTTCTCTCTCCCTAGGCCTCTTCTGATGCCACCCCAGTGGGGAGGGTAATAGACACTTCATTACTGCCAAGTGGGGGGGGGTGCAGACTTCCTTATAGAGACGATGGGTATGGGAAAAGCCTTTTTAAAGTCTGGAGCAATGAAAGTCTCAGCCTCTCCCTCTGCTTTCTCTGATACCTTGTGTTGAGGGGCAGGAAGCCGGGGTGGAGGGGAGCACCTTGCTGCAGGCTGGCAAGGGTGGGATTCTAGGCTCCCCACTCTATCTTTGCTGCTTGTGGGTGGGGGTGAAACTACAGTTTGTTTTTATTTCCATCTTCCTGCAAGTGAAAATCTCTAAAAAATGGAATGCTTAACCTCACTGAATACACAAAGTGAACTCAAAAATCATAAATCCTTAGGCTAAACATACAATTTTTAAAATATACAGCTTTTAGAAAAAAGAGGCAAGCTTAGGTCCAGGAACTTGTCAAAATATCATGACTTCCTACAGGAGGAGTGCTCTCAGTCTCCCATTCATCCTTGCTTCTTTGGATTAGATAGATTACGCAGCACACATATGGCCAGTCTGTTTGACCCTTAGGGACATTGTGGTCTATTAACTATCTTCACAGCTCTGTGGGAGAAGCCCCTCTGGCTGGCCCTCACCCCAGCTGGTTGTTATGGTAATTGCACACCTCTGGCTTCTTGAGTTTCAGTATTTCCACCAGACATCTGGTGCTTTGGAGTCCTAGCATTCCCATTGCCATTAACAAGCCAAACTCTGTGACCGCCTCTCCTTCGGTGATCCCTGGCTCGCACACAGAGCTAGCCCCGAACTCAGTAATTCTAGTGCCCTTCTCACCAGCACGCTTCTGATGGCTTTGCTGAACCGTGTTGGTTATCTTGGTAGGAAATGCCTGGGCTCCTGGGGGGGCTTCTGGGGTGTTGGCTGTGACCCACTTCCATCTGGCTCACACTGGTGCAAAGTCATAAATCTTTATGCTTAAGAGTCGTGCATTATTTCTGTGTCTGTTTTACTTCGGTAAAACCAAAAACTCAGTTTGCCTTGATGGAGATATCTGGTGAGCAAAAGGAATAAAAGCCAGTATTTAACACAGAGGTGGTTGTTCTATGTTAGGGATTTTTCTCAGCACCTGGCAACGTATTAAATTATGACATTCTCACTTCACAGCATGAGAAACTCATACAGGATCTGAAATAACCCACTCAAAATCACACGGGTAGTAAGGGACTGAGCCTGCCAGTGAACCCCCGGGGTCTGGCAGCAGAACCTGGGTTTGAAATTCTCCAACTCTACACGAGGAAAATAGAAGCTTTGAAGGTGATTCTTTCATAAAATAAGTCCAGGGCTGAAGATAATAAGGAACTTGGGGAAGGCAGTCCTGCCTGGCTCTTGGAAGAGGCCACTGCGGCGGACTTACTTTCCTTCAAGTCAAAATTCCAAAAAGCAAGGTTTTTTGTTTTGTTTTGTTTTAAAGTAAGTTTGACTCCGTACTAATGATGCTCATGAATGGATTTTTAGTCTCCCATCTTAAGGGCACTTGGCCGCAACAGACACACCAGCCAAGTCCTACCCATATCTAGAAGTGTGCCTTCTTCCTTTTATCAGCTGCATGATCTTCCACTATGGGGATGTTCCCAAACTAATTTTGAAAATCGATGATCATTTGGAGGAGCTGTTCAAATCGGCGCTCCCCTCACAGTTCTGCAGCGAATGCCAGAGCCTGTGTCGGCGAGCCGGGTGTCTCCTGGGTGCCCGTCAGAAGCGGCCCAGCAGGAAGCTGGCCTCCCGGGAGGCCTCCTGCTCTGGCCCCTTCCCGCAGGCCATCGGAGGAAGGCGTCCCTCCGGGCGGGGGAGGCAGTGCCACTTGGCCGCTTTGCCACAGCAGCGCGCTCTTCGCCCGAATGAGGTCCGAGGGCACTTCGTGGGAGAGACTGCGGCCTTCGGAAGAGGCTACTTAGCTAAGGAGCGCGACGGCTCGCACGTAGTCGTGGCCGAGTGGTTAAGGCGATGGACTAGAAATCCATTGGGGTCTCCCCGCGCAGGTTCGAATCCTGCCGACTACGGCGGCTCTCCTCTTTGGAGACGCCACCTCCGCTCGCGCCAGCGCCTGCACCGGCTGCGCGTGCCTCTCGGGTCCGAGCCTGGCCCTTCATTTAGAGCGCGCCCCACAGGCTCCGCGCGCGTCCCCCCTGGTTTTTCCAGCTAGCCTTTTCACAAGCCACTCCACCAACGTCCCCAAACGGTCTCCTTTTACGCAAGGAAGAGCCCACCCTTTGTGTTGCTTTCCTCTTGGCTGCGACCAGAGCCTTGCTTTTGCCAGGCAGCCGTTCCCAAAACGAACGTTGGCAGGAGGGTCTGCACTGATGCTCTTCACAAGCCATGGAAGGTGGGTTAATCTGTTGACATTTCCTCCAGGGAATATGAAATGAAAATCACAAGCCCCGAAGCAAAGGAGGATGTAACCACAGATAGATATGCACGTTGTGCTTTTTCTTACTCCTTACTTTCTGGGTCCCCAGAAATTCTCCAACGGGCAACCATCCTCCAGGGGGTGGGTCCTCTCTGGTGAGCCACAAATCAAAAGGAGGGAAACAGGAATTTGAACCCTAGATCTTCAGATTCAAAGTCTGCCCCTCTATGGACAGAGTGGTCCATGGGGTGAAGGCATATAGGGGTCTTTCCCGAGTCGTGCTAATTCCGAATTCCATGCCAGGCCTTGGGGAGCTGAGCTTTCCTTGCTGAGCAGATCGTCGATTCTAGCAGCATTACCGACGATAGGTGAGCGCGAGTGCGGGGGCAAAGGGGGTCCAAGTCGGGCTGAGGTGAGGAGGGTGAGACTGAAGTCGGGGACTTTGTTCCTGGAATTCGTGATCGCAGGGAGGGGGGCGTTTGACCGCCGCGGAGTCCGGAGAAAAGCACCCGCCCGGAGCAGGCAGACGTCTGCGGAGGGAACCCGCGGTCCTTTGAGGGAGGAGCGGCGCCCGGCGGCTGGGAGGGCACGCGCATCAAGAGTCCGCCTGACGCCTCTTCGGCCTGTGCTTGCGGGTCGGGGACTCCCGGGCCCGTCACCACCAGTTCCCTCTTGGTCCTTATCTGAAACCGGAGGAACAGAGGCCGAAGCTCCTTCTGTGGGCTGTTGCAGTCGGCGAGGACCACCTCCCTCAGATCCAAATCCTGCGCCTTCGGCTTGCTTCCCCGCGCCCCCACTCTGTGTCCGTGTTCCCGCGGGCCGCGCGCTCGCAGGTGCGGCCCGCCGCCTGTCATTCGGCCCCCTGTCCTCTCGGATCCCTCCTCCTTCCGCGCTCTGGCCCGGCGTCGCCCCCCCCCCCCCGCTCCTCCGTCTCCCTTCCGTGCGCCCCCCGCGCGGAGACTCCCGCTTCTCCGCGTCGGTCCCCAGTGCTCCCCTCCGCAGGGGATGGTGACTTCATCCCGCTCCAGGACTGCAAGCACCTGGCTGCGAGCAAGTCCTGGGCGCCGTCCTGGCCACCTGAGGCTTCCTTGATTCGTCCGGAGGTTGGGGCCGCCGAGTCAGGCCGGCAGCAAGGGAGGTAGGTGGCAGGCGAGATGCAGGATCAATAAAGGAGCGGGGAGTGTTTTCCATGATTCTGGGGGGTTTGAACACAGCGCAGCGAAAACGAGGCCCTCCTGTCGCAGGAGGGGGAGAAGACTTGAAAGGCTGTGATGTCCCTTTTTCCCTCAAGGGGTTCTCCGCTCTGGGTCCGCGAGGTTGTGAAGGAGGCGGAGGGTCCGAGCTCGCGGGGCGACAATAAGGTAGCCTAGCAGAGGATGGTTTCGATCCATCGACCTCTGGGTTATGGGCCCAGCACGCTTCCGCTGCGCCACTCTGCTCGGACGCGGAAGAAGCTCTCTACTTTTTCGATTTGATTCTCAGCCTCTTGCCCCACGTCTTACGATGCGCAATGCGGTTGCCTTTCCCGTCTCCTCTCTATTCTCCTTTCCTTCCATCCATCTCCTCCGGGCGTTTCTCGCCAGTCCCAGCCTTACGGTCCACGTTCCCGTCACACAGGCTCTAGCTCGCAGGCTCCACACATCTCCAGCCCTTTCTTTGCGAGGTTGCCAAGCGTTCCCTTTGGATTGGGAATAATGATGTGGCCAGGATGTCAACTTGCCAGACCAAGAATCGGGCAAAGCCTTCTAAAACCACTCACGAGTCGCCTTCTTTCTCAACCAAAGCCCTTTCCTTGGGATTCTTTCTTGGTTCCCGAGCCGCCGGCCTTCCCTCGTTTCCCTCCTGAGCAGCGCTCCGATTTATCAGCAAAAGCGGCCCACGTCTGTTTGACCTTTCGGGGCCCTCCCCACCTATCCGCGAGGGTTCCGTTCGCTCCGCCTCTCTCGATTACTGGAGATCCCTACGTAAACCCCCTCCTTCCAAGTCCTCCTGGCGGGGTCCAGAGCCACCTGCCGTTCCCTGCACCCGGCCTGGAAGCGCCCGCGCTCCGCTCCCCACTTCCAGACCTCCGCTCGTACCGGCAGGTTGGTTCGTACCTGCCTCGTCTCATCACTCGGACGCCGAGTTTGCTGCACCTTCAAACCTCTGAGGGTGCTGACTGGTTTCCTCCTTCACCCGTTTCCATTCCCTTCCGAATTCTGCAGGATTCTCACCTTCTCCGCTAGATTCTCGTCGTTTCTGTTCGTTTCCCTATTGTCTGCCACAGAAGCCGCAGATCTAGTGCAGGCAGCCAGAGACAGAATGCTGCGGGGGAGGGGGGGTCCTCACTTGTACGCGGGGTTCACCTCGGACAGTCTCCCGCAAGCGGTAACAGAGCGCAGCAGCCTCCTTCCAGTAGAGGAGCGCTTGGCCTAGGCCCCTGTGCATCAGTCACCGTGACTCCCGAATGCTCCCCCGGGGGATGGACGCTTCAAGCCAAAACCTTAAAAAAGGATTTGCAGAAATTCAACCAGGGACTTTGCCATTGCTAGGCAAGTCTATCAAGCTAAGCCCAACACCTGTTCTTAGCGTGACCAACAGCCCATTTTTTTGGCTTTTGGGTAAGAGTTCCAATTTAAAAGCTTGCTTTTTCTCTTGCCTGTGGTACTATAGCTGGAATGCACGAGAAGAGCTGCAACCTACAATTTTATAGCTAGAGAGCCCAGTTTTTCTCTCTCCGGGTGGACTAGTTAAGGCCCTTCAAATCTCCCTGATGTTGAACTTCGCTCTTCTGCCTCACTCCAGCCTACTTCATCTTTAGATTTTATTTCCCCCCCACCACCCTGCTATCACTTTTGGCAGTGAGGTGAGTTTGTCTTAGACTTAGTGATCCTCTGTCTTGGTCTTCCTCTTTCCAGGTGCAAAAACTTAAGAGTCATCTCTTGATCCAGAGAAAATCAGGCTTTAGGGGACTGCTTATTTTATATGTAACACAGCACATGGAAATTCCTGTAATTAAATAAGAAGTAGAGTTAGATTAAAAAAAAACTACAGAGTTAGATTCAACAAGATAACTCAGTGGAACGAAGCAATTGTCTTGAACTTTGGCTCTCTCTCAATGAGGTGAAATAACACATTAAAATATATATTTGAAACCAAAATTTCTTACTCTTTGACATATTTGGTCAAATAGATGACCATAATGCTGTTATGACAAATTGGCATGTTGTACTTTGTCCTAGAATTGGCAAGCCTCCTTAACTTGATCTAATTTCCAGCTTCCTACCTTGTCAGCCTCTGATGGTCATCAATGAGCTACACTCCAAACTAAGACAAACTCTGATAGAAGTGGGGAGATGGGCTGAATCAAAAAATAAATACTCCACAACTGTGAGAAATGATGAAGAATACAGACATGTGTTCATGCTGTGAGATTATGTGTAAAAAGATTTCAAAACTCTAAATAACCAATAGTTCTTGATTTTTTTAAATAAACTGTGGAACATAATGGAACATTCTGCAGCAGATAATGTGAATGAGGCATGTTTCTACGTACTGATGTGAAATGCATATATAATATATGTAAATACATGTGTACTTGATGTAACTGCAGACTCACAGGCAGTTGTAAGAAATGACAAAGAGAGAACACTTTACCCTAGCTTCCCCCAGTGGTAACATCTTGGCTCATTACAATAACACAAGCAGGATGCTGACATTGATACAGTCCTGCAGTCTTACTCTGATTTCCCCCGCTGTACTCATTTTTGAGTGTGGTGGTAGGCATTTAGTTCTGGGTGGTTTTATCCCATGTGCAGATTCCCGTATCCACCACCACAAAAGTGTGGCTTCATCACAGCAAGAATCCCTCCTGTCACCTTTTAATGACCACACCCACCTTCTCCCAGCACTCCCTCCCTCATACCAGGAAAGCAGAAACTGATTCTTCATTTCTCTAATTTAGTCATTTCCAGAATGTTGTAGAAGTGGAATTACGCAAAATATGACATTTTGAGATTGGCTTTTTTTCAGCATAATTCCCCAGGAAGTCATCCAAGTTGCCACATGTACCTATAGTCCATTCCTTTGTCTTGCTGAGGAGTATTCCATAGTATGGATATATCATAGTTGCTGAGCCATTCACCTAGTGATACGTATTGTTTCCAGTTTAGGCCTATTCTGGGTAAAGATGCTGGAAAAAATACAGGTATTTATAGGTATTTTGTGGGAGCATAAATTTCTACGTCTTTGGAATAAATACCCAAGACTGGTATTTATTACTGGATTATCTGATAATTTCCTGTTTAGTTTTGTAAGAAACTGCCAAACCATTTTCCTGACTCACTGTACCATTTTACATTCCCACCATCAGTGTATGAGAGTTTCCCCACATCCTCATGGGAAGTGGGTGTTGTCATTACTTTTGTTTTAGCCATTCTGATAGGTGTAGGGTGATATCTTATTGTGGTTTTAATTTCTATTTCCCTAATGGCTAATGATGCTGAACATTTTTTCATGTGTTTATTTGCCATCTGTGTATCATCATGGGTGAAATGCTGCAATGTCTCTTCATGGCTTTTATCCATTTTCTGACTGAAGTGTTGGCTTTCTCTTTTAATCTGTTCAGTTTTGAGAATTCTGTCTACATGTTCCAGATACTGACCTTTGTCATGTATGTGATTTACAAATGTTTTTTCCAAATTTGTAGCTTGTTTTTATTTTCAACCGCTTCATAGTGTCTTTTGCAGAGGAAAAGTTTTTAATTTTGCAGGGATCTGATTTATCTCTTTTCCTTTTAAGGACTGGGCTTTTGGTATCAAGTCAAAGGAAACTGCCTGACCCTAGATCCTGAAGATCCGCTATTATTTTCTAAAAGTTTTATAATTTTACAGTTCAGTCTGTGATTCATTTTAATTTTTGTGTACAGAATGAGGTTTAGGTCAACATGGATTTTGTTTTGTTGTTGGTTTTTTGTTTGTTTTTTTTTGTTATTTATTTATTTATGCCCGTGAATGTCCAATTGCTCCAGCACCATTTGTTGAAAATACTGTTGCTCTTCCATTGAATTTTTTTCTGCACTAGTGTGAAAAATCAGTTGGGCATATTTCTATGGGTCTATTAGTGTGTGTGTGAGTAAAGCGATAGAAGTTTATTAAGTGAAGATACAGAAAAGCTCTCAAGAGTGAGAGGGGTTCCGACAGGGTTGCCAATGAAGGCCTTTAGTGTTGGTCTTTTATAGAAAGCTAACCAGGGAACTTAAATCCTTTTAACATTTCTACTGATATCACCATTGAGCAAGGACTAGTGTCAACACCTTCAGTAGTTTACTTCCTTTTTAGGGTCTGGTTATTCCTTGTTGGTCACAGGTGATTATCATAAAGACATCCACCCCACACGACCCACCCCACATGTCCAGGATAGGGGGGTCCGATTTGTCCCCTTATCTCTGGTCTCCCCACACCTCCACATTTTGAGGATTTCTGTGAGCCTGATCACATAGCCCCCCATCTCTCCCTACCTAGCCCTGCCGGTCCCTTACTCATCCCTCCCGCTGGAATAGTAACCCTAACTGCCGCCAGGGAATGGACAATGACCGATGACCGCTCTGGCTGCTTCTTGCCGAAATGGGGCAGCGGGTTGTGTGGCAGTTACAATCTAACCAGCGGTCCGTCCGGGAGCTCTCAGTATATATCTTTAAGGGAAAGAAATAACCAAGATGAACACTGTGTATACGTTTGTACCATTCATTTAAAAGGGTGGCTTAGTGGTTAAGCATCTGCCTTCTGCTCGGGTCCTCATCCCAGGGTCCTCCAGCTGGAGGGGAGCTCAGGCTCCCTGCTCAGCAGGGAGTCGGCTTCTCCCTCTCCCTCTGCCTCTCCCCCCTGCTCATGGTCTCTCTCAAATAAATAAATAAAATCTTTAAAAAAATAAAAATATAGAGTGGACTGAATATTATACACACACATAACTCTGGAAAGGTATACAAAAACTCATTCCGCTGTGGAGGGAAACTGAACAGCTAGAGCACATAGACAGAAAAGGCATTTTTTTTCACTGCATGTATCGCAATATCATTTGAGCTTCGTCTCATGATTATTATTTTAAAATAGTTTAAATATTAATATTCTTAATAGGCAATGAAAATACACTTTATGCTAGTTGATTACAGCTTTATTTTAGACCTTGTTTTCCAGTTACATGCAAGCAAATGATTTTACTGTCTTCGGATAGCATTTACTTCTGGCACGTCTTCTCTTACTTATCCTAGAAACAGGCTGGGGTTGTGTTAAGCAAGCATGAAATTCCAGATCGGCCTCACACGGATAGATGAAAATATGAGCGGATTGGGAGATATCAAGGATAGAGTTGGGTTGCGAGAAAAGGACATTGCTGAAAAGGTAACAATCTGGTGGAGAAGCAAGCATTCCCACTAACTTTTATTCTTTTTGAAAGAGTTGCCTTCAAGCAGGATTTTGATTGCAGGAAACACCGAGGTATTTCTGAAATTTGGACTCTTCTTGGGAGAAAAGAAAACATTAGGACTCTGTTCAAACCTACTAGATAATATGGTAATTATGATTTCTTTTTTCTGGCCAGACTGAGAGACTCCATCACAGGCCGGTGAATGCCAAGACCAAAACAGGGAAGCTCAGTAAATGAGGATGTATCGCTTATTGGTCAGGTACAAGTCATGTTTCTTTGGACTTGCGCTATGTAGGATTTCAAAGTAACCTACAAGATGTCAAAACACCCATAGTCAGCAGGACTCGAACCTGCACGGGGAGACCCCAGTGGATTTCTAGCGCATCGCCTTAACCACTCGGCCACGACTACACAGGTGAGCCTGCCCTTGATAAAGTAAATAGCTTTACTGTACCTTAGCTTTCTATAGGATCAAATTGCATACCAGAAAGTGTATTTGTAGTCTATCTTTCCTATTCTTTAATGTCATTTGGATGACAATCATGCTGTTGCACCATATTGGCAATTAACACTCTATCCTCAGAACTGGAAGGACTCCCTATTCTGATGGGTCTTTGGAATGAGATCAGCTTCTTGCTCCACCATCCTCTGATGGATTCATGAGATACATCCCACAACTGGAACAAGCTTTAACATTCACAGCAGGATTACATGTAATAGTTATGATTTTTAAAAACTAGAGTGAAAAGGTTATGTACATGCATACATTTTAACTCTGGAAGGTTCTACCAGACCTGGCTTCAGGTTGCTGGTGTGGATAGAAATTGAATAGCTGAGCTTGTGGATTGCAGAGAGGTTTTATTTTTCACTGTATATACTTCAAAATAACTTGAGTTTTACTATCATTATTATTTATGTGTTTTTCTTTATCCTTTTCATATAACTGGAATTGCTGGATCATACAGTAAGTCTATGTTTAATCTTTTGAAGAACTGCCAGACTGTTTTCCAACATGAATGCACCATTTTCATTCCCACCAGCAATGTATGATGGTTCTGGTTTCTCCATATCCTCCCCAACACTTGTTATTATATGGCATTTTCATTAAAGCTATCCTAATGGGTGTGAGGTGGTATCTCATTGTGGTTTTGATTTGCATTTCCCAAATGACTAATGATGGCAAGCATTTTCTCGTGTGCTTATTGGCAATTTTTACATCTTTCTTAGAGAACTGTCTATTCCTGTCTTTTGCTCATTTTTAATGGGTTATTTGTCTCTCCCTTGAGTTGTAAAAGTTCTTTATAAATTCTAGATGCAAGCCCCTTATCAGATATGTGATTTGCAAATATTTTCTCCTGTTCTTTTGGTTGCCTTTTATTTTCTTGATAGTGTCTTTTGAGGCACAAAAGCTTTTAATTTTGATGAAGTCTTTTTTGTTGCCTGTGCCTTTGGTGTCGTATCTAAGAATCCACTGCCAAATCCAAGGTCATGATTTCCCCAGTGTTCCTTCTAAAAGTTTTATAATATTAGACCTTATATCTTTGACCCATTTTAGTTACTTTATGTAAATTGTGTGAGGTAAGGGTCCAATTTCGTTCTTTTGCATGCGGTTATCTAGTTTTCCCAGCACCACTTGTTGAAGAGACTATTCTTTCCCCACTGAATAGTCTTGGCACTTCTAATAAAAAAAACCCAGTTCGCCATAGACATATGGCTTTATTTCTGGACTCTCGGTTCTATTCCATTGATCTCACTGTCTTGATTATCGCTGCCTCGTAATTAGTTTTGAGGTTGGGAAGTGAGTCTTCCTGTTTCTTCTTTTTTCAGGATTGTTCTGGATATTCTGGGTCCCTTGAAATTCCATGTGAATTTTAGAATCACCTCATCAATTTCTACAAAGAAGTCATCTAGCGTTCCGATAGGGAAGATCAATTTGGGGGAGAATAGCCATCATAACAATGTTAAGATGCAATCCATAAATATGAGATATCATTATCTATCTTCATCTATTTCAACAGTGTTCTGTAGTTTTCAGAATATAAGTTTTGCACTTCTTTTGTTAAACTTATTCCTGAGTATTTTATTCTTTTTGATGCTGTTTTAAGTGGAAGTATTTACTTTTGACCTTTTTTTCCTTCCCTATGAAACAGGATGAGGCTGTCCAAAGCCTCCCAGACATACATATTGAGTGCTGAGAGATGTCAGGGATGAAATTGCCTAGTACATGCCCATGTCGACAAAAACAAACAAACAAACCCAACACAACAGAAAAACAAACTGAAATAAACCATGAGTCTTTGAACTCAAATGGCTGGGTTCAGAGGCCAGAGTGCTAACCATTACACCATGGAACAATTTTGGTTAAAGAGGCTCTTTCATATGATGCATCATGTTATAAAACTCCATTTCTGAATGAATTTAATCTTATTGACTAGGGTATAGTAACATGAAGTTAAGACAAAGAACATGTCCCTGCTCTTGTGATCTGTGCCCACTATGAGGGATACTCTATACACATGCAACTAATAAAGCCCACCCAGGAAGAGTTTGCATAAACTGCTAAAGACTGAAAATATGGGGGTGCTTGCCTGGCTGGCTCAATCAGTAGAGTGTGTGACTCTTGATCTCAGGGTTGTGAGTTTGAGCCCCACATTGTGTGCAGAGGTTACTTAAAAATAAAATCTTAATATTTAAAAAAAACCCTGAAAGTATAATGGCAGAGATGAAGTGGAAGGCATAAATAAAATTTAAACCTGTCATTTCTAGGTGAATGGGGTTTGAAGATGCTGGTTGGAAGACATTGCTGGTCCATGTGTTTTTATATACAAGAGGCAGCTTGTGGAACTAGATCCTCAAAGTAGAGCCTGTTTGTTCTCAACATGATAGTGTAATATAACAGGAAAAAAAAGAATAGGTTTGTCAATGCCCTTAGCAATATGGACCGGGCAAGTCCTGGGAAGTAATTTGCTTTAGGTGGACTTGTGCCTGTTTTGGTCTGTGAACATCATAAGTATACATGGGCTTGGCAGTGAGCATCGTGATTTCCAATAAAGCTTTCTTCCCTGGCGTAATGGTGAGTGTGACTTTGTCATTGGGAAGACAGGTGTTGGGCTCATGTCAGACAAACCTATTATAAGTTAGACAGAATTTGTTTGGAGCCCACGTATCTCCTCAAAGTCATTTTCTGTGTTTTCCAAAACAACAAAATAAAATGAGCAAACTCTTCTTTTCATTCAGTGGTCATGAAGTTATTAAGAAAGAAATTATTAACTTATTTTTGGTTCAAAATCTCATGGTATGTAAAATAACCCTTATTCACCCTCTCACAGAGAGATGCCCCTGACACAAAACTGACAATTGTAGAGACCACGTCAGGGAACTCACAGATACTGTTGGGAGACCGTAGACGCCAGGCTGAGAACCATCTGCAATCTGGCATCTCCTGTATGTCACATAACCTAACTTTAACGAATAAGCTTCACCACCACTAAACTGTAATTAATCACAAAGTTGCTAAAGAAAAATCACCTGTCAAATATGTCTATGTGAGTCATTAACCTCAATTTTATGAATTACCAGGCCAAAGCGCACCGCGCCTGAAGCTAGGATTCTAGTCAAACCAGTTCTTGGAATTGTCTTACCTTTCTCAGAGGGCTCGTGGGTGTGAGTTCCTCAGAGCACACCTCTGAGTGGGCGGGCGCGGGTAGGTCCAGCCGAGTGGGCTGGGCTCTGGGCTCCTTTAACCAGAGGCTATTGGAACCTCTACTTCCGCCCCTTCTCAACCTTCACCCTAGGGTCTCCACCGAGAAGCCGCCCTTCATTTGTAATATTCTCCCTTTCTTGTTGAAGAAGGAAGCACAGGAGGGGGGCCTGGGGTGCCGAGATGGTTGAGCGTCTGCCTTCGGCTCAGGTCATGATCCCGGGGTCCTGGGATCGAGCCCCGCATCGGGCTCCCCGCTTGGCCGGGGTCCCGCCCCTCCCTCCACGGCCTGTGCCCCCACTCCGCCAAATACATAAACAAAACCCCCCCCCAAAAAAAAGGAAGCACGGTAAAGGGAAACAGATGCTAGGCAACATTCGTTTTCTGTTAAAACTTAATGAATTTTCTGAGTTCTTTTTTTTCCTTGTTTATTGCAATTGCCACTTAGAGGTGGCACTTTCCACTTGGGGGTCACAGATACCTCATAAGTAGCATTTTATTTAGGATGCTCTGTTGCTTCTGAAGGACTAACAGATGCAGCAAAGGAAATATACAAGTTTCTTAAAGTATATAAGGTTTTAGCACCTCTCATCACCGCTGTCCTGGACCCCAGGACAAGCCAGCCCAGCGAGGCGGCGTCAACCCTGTTTCACGAAGACAATGGCTTTACCTAATTTCTTTAGCTGTGTGTGGTGCTTTGCTATCAATACCCGTGTGGATCTGCGACTTGGCGACCAACGCTGTGAGTCGTGGCTTTCACCTGCATTCGATCCAAAATTTCCTGGAATTTCCTTTTCTGCGTGGCGAGGACGTCCAGGGCCGGAGAAGAGCCCAGATAACAGGTGCAATTCCAGATGCAGACCCTCCTGCCAACGTTCGTTTTGGGAACGGCTGTCTGGCTAAAGCAGGGCTCTGGTCGCAGCCAAGAGGAAAGCAACACAAAGGGTGGGCTCTTCCTTGCCTAAAACGAGACCATTTGGGGACGGTGGGGAAGTAGCTTGTGAAAAGGCAAGTGGAAAACCAGGGTGGACGCGCGTGGAGCCTGTGAGGCGGGCACGCGCAGCCCATGCCTGCGCTGGTGCGAGCAGAGGTGGCGTCTCCAAAGAGGAGAGCCGCCGTAGTCGGCAGGATTCGAACCTGCGCGGGGAGACCCCAATGGATTTCTAGTCCATCGCCTTAACCACTCGGCCACGACTACGTGCGAGCCGTCGCGCTCCTTAGCTAAGTAGCCTCTTCCGAAGGCCGCAGTCTCTCCCACGAAGTGCCCTCGGACCTCATTCGGGCGAAGAGCGCGCTGCTGTGGCAAAGCGGCCAAGTGGCACTGCCTCCCCCGCCCGGAGGGACGCCTTCCTCCGATGGCCTGCGGGAAGGGGCCAGAGCAGGAGGCCTCCCGGGAGGCCAGCTTCCTGCTGGGCCGCTTCTGACGGGCACCCAGGAGACACCCGGCTCGCCGACACAGGCTCTGGCATTCGCTGCAGAACTGTGAGGGGAGCGCCGATTTGAACAGCTCCTCCAAATGATCACCGATTTTCAAAATTAGCTTTCGGTTGGGTGGGGGCATGGGGTAAGTGCATGATGGGCTAATATTAAGGAGAGAGGACACATGATGTGATGAGCACTGGGTGTTCTAGGCAACTGATGAATCACTAAACTCTACCTCTGAAACTAATAAGACACTATATGTTAACTCAATTGAATTTAAATAAAAATTTTTAAATTAAAAAAGAAAAAATAAGTTTTGAGTAATTCACATAGTGGAAGATCTTGCAGTCTAGTCTTTTAGAAAACTCACAACCATTTGACTTACAAGATTGTTCCACCTATTTCAAAACTTCTTTTTTTCTGCATCCATATGCAGGAATAACTATGGAACAGACCTCAAATAAAACAGTTCCCCAAACCTTAAAAATATGAAGATTTATATTACAAATGTTAAAGACTTATGAAACTTCTCTATCTCAGTGTTCTTTCCCAAAATTATTTTTTTTTAAACCCAGTTAAACGTCAGAAAGCAAGAAGGGGTGGAAAATTTGTCATTAATTTTGCCAATTGCTGACTGACATTGATTATTTGAGAAACAAGTTCAAGGTGAGTGCTTTCACTGTGGAGTGCACTGAACAAGACAGACATTAATCCAAGAACCATTTGAAGCAAATGTCAACTCTTGGGTAACATCATTAAATAAATCAATAAAATGCATTGTTCTGCTATTCACTTGTAAGACTTGATATCTTCAACACTATAGTAAACAAAAACATTAAGTCGTAACTCCACAACCCAGAAACCAACACTAGAAACATTTGAAGTATTCCTTCCTTCCTCTCAGTATTCCATATGCAAAAAGTTTGCCTCCTCAAAGGAGCATGTTCATACTACTATGTCGGTGAATATTATATCATAGACATTTCCCCAGAACGATTACAGAATCCTCCCAAATCTCATTTTAGTGGCAGATGAAGCAAAAATACTTAAACATTCATCCATTTTTAATATATTACTTAAACTATCACAATGGGAAATGCAAAAAGTTTTGTGCAATACATGGTTTTCTTTGTTAAGAATATTTCCCTAGGAGAGGACTTCTCAAACTTCAGTGAGCATCAGAAGCCCCTGGCGGGCTTCCTGTTAAAACAAATTGCTGGATCTCCCCGCTCCCATGCTCCCGGTTCCGATTGTGTCGCTCTGAACTCGGCCGGAGAACTTGCATTTCTCAAGGGACCTCCGATGGTGCACACGCCGCTGGTCGGGGACAATATTTGGATAAAAAACTGCTCAAGGACAATAAAGTTCAAAATAAATTTACCGCGTTAAGTGTTATAAACCCTTTATGAGCCTAAATGGGGGTCTATAGCAAGTGCCATGGTAGTAAGACCAAATAAAAATGACTAGAATACAGTGAGGGAAACATTATTGTCACCTTATCTTAAAGGAAAACGGATGTGAGGGAGTTTTAACTCTCAGAGGAGCATATTCGGGCTCGACCCTGGAGGTCACATTCCTTTTGTATGTGAGATTCTGTCTAAATCTACTAGCGTAAATAAATAAAATCTTTAAAAAAAAATAAAAAAATAAAAAAATAAATAAATCTACTAGCGTATGCCCTGGGAACGCGCTTCCGTTCCTAGAAGGCAGAGGGAAGTCCGTGGTGTTAGGGTTTCTGACACTTCCATAAAACGAGATCTGGTCCGAACGCTCCCCTCCTTATCCCAGTCTGGTAAACCAGAGAGTCTCTGACCCCAGAATGGGCCCTAATAATTTGGCTAGAGTTATTCCAACATTTGCGTGTTTTCATCTCCTTTTTGCGCTTCTCTGTGCTGCGCGGGGCCGAGCGCGGGCCTTGGAGACCGCGTGTGCTCGGAGCGCGCCTTTCCCGAGCCGGGAGCCACCTCGCGTCCCCTCCGGTCCCTGAGGGGTCCGCGACCTCCCCGCCCCGGCTTTTGCAGTCGGGGCGGAAACTAGGCCCCCGCCTCCCTCTCCGCCCCAGGGCGGTTTTAACGGTTCTTTTGGAAGGGCAAGTTGAATGCCACCGAAGAGGGTCCTGATTTAGATTTTAGCTCCGTAAGTAATCCCACGACCCCCCCATTTCCGTGCCTCTCCCGCTGGCGTTTGCCACCTCGACGTCGTTCAGGGCGCACTTTCAGCCGGGCTCGCCGTCCACAGGTTCGCGAGCACTAGGCGTGACCGTGGGGCCCGCGGATGGCCGCAGGCAGGGGACGAGCCCCAGCGCCCAGGGCACTTGCCGTTCGAGTCTTCTGTCCCGGCTGTTCTGGATTTGCTCGGGTTGGGCTCCTTCGTTCTCCAGGGAGAGCCCGGACCTTCCACGGGCGACACTCCACGCGTCCCCCAGGGGTTCACCGCAGCTCTGGGGCGGCGGCGAGCAGGTAGTCGTGGCCGAGTGGTTAAGGCGATGGACTTGAAATCCATTGGGGTTTCCCCGCGCAGGTTCGAATCCTGCCGACTACGCTTTTGCCAGGAACCAACCCAAGTTCCCACAACCCAGATTGTTCCCCCAACGCGTATCCTCCACCTGCACCTGCAGATACGGATGGCGCACGCCTTCCCCTGTCCGAAGACGCTACTTTCTCAAGTGCGGGAGTCACCCTTCAAAACTGGGAAGCTACGCAGGGCAGTTCACCTGACTTCATTAGATGCCTCAGATCACACATTCCAGCCCCTGGGCTCCAGTAGCACGCTGGTACTCCCTGTGACCACTCTCCACTCATGGGGAGGTAAGGATTCATAAAAAGTAGTGACACTAACGGGTAATTTTATTGAACACTTTGTGCCAAGAAGATAGGAGTTAAGCAGGGACCCCATGATAGTTGATTTCCAGTGCTGCACAATGAGACGGTATTGACCGAGGACTTCCAGACAGGCTTATGAACTGAGGTTTTCATAAGTTCCTTAGGAGACACTCCTCAAATTGTCAAGTTGTTGTTAGCAGACTCAGGGTTAGACGTGTTAGTATCCCAAAATAATAGATAACAGGTCTTATTTTTCAAGCCTTTACTACACACCACATTCCAAAGACTTTACACGTCTTATTATTTGTAGATCTTTACAACATTTGTATTTTACAGACCACAGGGTCCCCAGAGATCCAACCATAAATGATTGAAGTCTCAGAACTAGGAAGCAGGAGGACGGAGCTTAAAGGTCGCTTGGTTTTGGCTCTGCACCACCCCCCCCCCCCCCCCCCCCGCAAACAGTTGCTGGTGGGCTTCTGTCTGTGCTGGGGATTTCTGCCACCATCTGCCTCCATCACTGGGTTGGTTCACTGTTCTGAATTCATCCTCTGGTGATAAGGCCATGAAAGTGGTGCCATGTAAGGTTCTGGATTTAGGCTGGCACAGAATACTGCTGCCCCTGAGTGTTTAGTGCTTGTGTTACCTTTGACGCAGGGAGTATCACTCATCAGTACATGGGCGTTTGTCTATTTTTGAGCAGAGGTTTCTTAACAGTTTATAAGGAGTTCCCCACGCAGTAGACCTTTTCAGCTCCTGAACACCAGAGCTGATACTGGAAAAGACTTTTTCAGCCAACAGGATTTGGATGTAGAGTCTAAGACTGATTTGAGAGAAAGGGAAGAGCTATTTTGGCCCCAGATATGGAGAGAAATTGGAATTAAGCCACATATATATATTGGAAGGGAGTGAGATTTTTAAAATGCTACAAAGCATCAACCCACATATTTCTTAGAAAGAATTAATGCTTCAGTTCTTCTGCATAGAAACCCCAGAGCAGATTCTTTTGTCCCCACTTCCTACTTCCTATAACACTTTCAAGGGATAAAAGTATTTCTGTGGGCTTCACAAATGATTGGAAGAGACAAATAGTGGGTTAAGAGGCTTACGAGTGCTTGTCCAGAAGAAAGAAATATGGACGCAAACTTATAAGTGAGGAAGAAGAGATGGCAAGGACGGGGCAGTGGGGGGAGAAGGTGACCACAAACAGAGGGGGAAAAACACTGGATATTTCCTTGTAAAATTATGTGACTTTGAAGATAAAGAAATAATTATTTAGGGAGTCACTAAAGAAATCACTTCACTGCTAAGGGGAAGAATCATACTGGAAACAGCATTCCCTAGAATAATATTCAATAGTATGAGGAAGTGGGGAAAAACACCTACAAGATACTTAGGGAAACATAATGTAAGTCAAAGATTTTACATCCAGCTCAGATGTATTTGGTGTCAAAGAAAGTGTATTTACCGCAGAAAGTATTAGGCAACATTTAAAAGGAGTAGATCCACACATAACTATATAGATGAATCTAAAAAAAAGGGGGAAAATTTCAGGAGCAGAATGAGATATATAGCAAAATGCCATATGGAAAATAAAATTAAATACACAAAAATACTGACATCTGCTTTGCAGAAACAAATTCTAGTAAAAATGTAAACATTAGATACTTTTAAAAAAAGACCTATATTCCAGAGAGAAAGGAAGAACATGAGTGGGGGGGCAGAGGGAGAAGCAGATGGGGGGGTCTGACATGGGGCTGGATCCAAGGACCCTGGGATCATGATCTGAGCTTAACTAACTGAGCCACCCAGGCGCCCTATGTTAGATACCTTTAAAGTTAACTTTGTGGGAGAGATTAGAGGGACACCATTATAGAGGTAAAAAAATCAATCAATTAAGATATGGTCTTTACAGATACTAATTTACATGTGGGATAGTCTAAAAATCTGACAGGTGTCTAAAATCCCTGTAATCTTTGAGACATAATTAAAGAATCTATATATATCATTTGACCTCTTTTAAATGGATAAAAGTTAGAATGACAGAAACTTCGGAGTATCGATAGAGTTGTAGGGATGTCAATGCTTGCGAACTGATGGTTGGAAACTATGGAGTTATTTTGGAAACAAATCTGGCACCATTTAATTAAGTAAAAGATAAACATACCACAGGATCCAACTTTTCTGTGTCGTGCTAAATATCCCACAAGTCTATAGGAGGATATCTATGAATATGTTCAGTGTAGTCGTGTCTACACTGGTGGGATTTTTAATCAATCTGTTTGTCTAGGACTTGGTGAGTTTATTAAACCGGGTGGATGCACACAATGAAGGATGAAACAGGGAGAAGAAGTTACAAATTAAATGTAAAAACTATGTGTGCAACACTGTACTGCTCATATAAAATAACAAAACACATGCAAACAGAGCTCCATATTTCACAAGAAAACATTCAAACAAAAAATTACAGAATCAGGGGGGAAGGAGGTGAGGGGGGGAAGTTACATAGTAAATAGTAGAATAGTTGCTACTGGACTTCGAAGATATAGAATGTTATATTGTGAAAGGGAAATATCAATCGGTCAAGTAAAAGAAAGAGCTGTATATGGACCAATAATGGTAACGTGCTTTGAATTGTGGGACATAATTAATTCAAATGCCTGCTCTGGATTCCGAAAACAGATTGCAGCTCTCTGACAGTATGTGGACCATGTCAATGCCTCCAGCCAGACTACCAGGAACATCCCTGTGGTTGAGCAGGCTGGGCTTATTATCCACTGCGGTGAGGAGAACACACACTGGAGGAATCATGAGGTGTTTATGGAGGAGGATGTTAGAAAGAACCTACTCTAGGATTTGGGCTCTGGTTGGGTGCTTCGGGTGACAGTCCAGAGTAGCAGGGTTCTGATCTGGATTAGAACTGTCAGAAAGCAGAGCTATTCTATCACTGGGTATCTCAATTGGTCTTATTTATAAGGAAGTAGACTAGAATGAAGGTAAAGTGGTAAGGAGTGGCAGTCACTTGTTTTAGTGAGAGGGAGGTTTGGTGTTTTGTGGGTGGCCACAGTGACCTGGGCTTTGCTTAGCTTCGACAAAGTTGTGATGCCACCTGTTGGTCTCACTTTACCACGGTCTCAGAGGAACCATGTCTGATGTTGGTGTTCTGTGAGATTATGCTCAGTAGGAGAATCACATGGCGTGGCTTGAATGACAGGCCAGCTTCCGGATGCTGTAAGGTGCTTTCTTCCCCGGTCTTTCTTCCTCTATAGCAGCACTTCTCTGCTGATGAAATTCTCGTTTCCTTCTTAGTTTCAAAATTGAAATTCAACATATCGAAGTTCTTTTGGGATAGGAATGAGGAATATTGATTTTGACCAAAGTCTTTGAGTTCCATTTCACAACAGATTAGCATCTAACATGTGGGTAACGAGGGACATTAAAACAACCTCAAATAGGGCCACTTGCATGGTGTGAGATGGACAAACTTTGAGAGGATCAAAGATCACTGGCATGATTAATTCCATTTTAGGACAGCCTGTATACCAGAAATCCCTGTATCAGCCCTGTACCCTGACCTGGTAGGAGGGCTTACTTAGTTTGCAGACAATAAAATGATCTACTCATAGAATGTCCTAGGAAACAGATATTACAAGGGCGTCATTGTAGATGGCAACACTCTTGATGGGAGAGCATTACAAAAATGACCCTGATCACACTTGAAAACTTCATCAGCAATATACAGTGAGTGATTGATATCAACTGCGGGCAAACTGCATTTTTACTTGCTCTGGATATACACTCATCTACTTCATTCATGCCTTCCTTCTTAAATATGGCTGGGTCTTCTCATGCTTTATCAGAAAAAAACAAAAAGGAAAAGAATCTTCACAATCCTTCCTCCCCTCTTCATAATAATCTGATTAATCCATATGGCTATAGGTTTTAATGAACCATGGTGACCAGTTTTTTATGTAGAGAGAATATCTACTGACCATATCTTCTTTAAATGTTCTGGTTTGGGGGATGCCTGGGTGGCTCAATCAGTTAAGCGTCGGCCCTCGGCTCAGGTCATGATCCCAGGGTCCTGGGATCGAGTCCTGCATTCAGCTCCTTGCTCAGAGAGGGAGCCTGCTGTTCCCCCTGCTTGTGTCCTCTCTCTCTGATAAATAAATTAATAAAATCTTTAAAAAACTAAAATAAATTTTCTGGTTTTGAGTCATATGTACAATTTTCTGATAACAAAATGTGTACAATAAAGACTTAGGGTTTCACTGTTGCAGAGTTGAGACACTTTTTGCATTTTTGTCTGAAAAAGAAAATATGTATCTAGGAATATAAAAAAGAATAATGCAAACTTCAATTTTGACCAAATGAAGAGCAATCTATATACATGAATGATGGGTATGAAGAGTAGATTGCATTTACCCTGAAGGTCAAAGGGGTGTGATAATGTTAGGAGTTAATTGGACTACTTAGGTAGTCAGGGCCAGGGTCTCCAACAAGAAAGCAAAAAATCCAGGACAGCTAACACAAAACTGCACTAGCATCCTGCTTTACAACTTAGAAAAGACCACAATAGCATCCTAACAGCCTCTGCAGGAGTGACTTTTGCAAAACACCCTGAAACAAAACAATGAACCATAAAACATTGGTTACAATCACAGGCTGAGGCAGTTAGTCTCCAAATGTCAGCCCAAAAGACCATCAACATGTGAACAATAACCTGATAGGTAAACAGGTGCATGATCAAAGCTCTGATTGCAGCCAATCCACAGGGGGTCCACACTCAGGATGCTCAAGATAGTTCTGCAAAAGAGCTTATAAAAACCCTTTGATTTAAACCCCAAAATGGCAACCCTTTTTGGTCCCCTCCATCTCTAAGAGCTTTGTACTATCGCTCAATAAAATTTGCTTTGCTGCCCACCACTCTTCATCTGGTCTGCCTCTTTATTCTTTGAAGCAGCATGACCAAGAACCGCAGGCACTAAGGAAACAAAAATCCTGTAACAATAAAACCCTAATTAGTATTTTCCCAGGATAATACTTGCAAAAACTCCAGAAGTGCACAGTATTCTACAGTTAGTGGCTCACTGTGTGGGAGAAAACCACAGATCTCTGGTTTTAAACAATGGAGTGTGTCCACGTGTAGTGGCAGAAACTTCATGCAACTCATTTATTATGAAGGAGAATCTGGAAATAAATGTTTGATTAAACAGTTTACACAAAGGGGCAATATGAGAAGAAGCCAACAGTGAATAAGACCAGCATATGGGGGGAGAATTTGCAGTGTGAGCACACTTGGAGTTAGTGATATGTGTTGGTTGTGAGGGGAGAAAAAAATTGCCTAATAACAATCTCATACACATCTGGAATCATAATGAGACCATTTGTTGGGATGGAATCTTCCCAGCCCTTAGTGAAATGTCTGCAAATTTCAAAGCCAGGAGAAAAACAGGCTCACTTCATCTAATAAGAAATTAAAGGCCTATGCAAAATAGTACAAGAGCAAATGAAAAAAGGAAACTTCTACAAATAATGTAATTAGCAAAGAAACAACAGTAATTACTAATTTTTGATGAGAAAGAGGGTTGTTTGGTATTCTATCGGTGGCACAATGACCAGATGAACATTGCAGTGAAAATATTATTGTGGATGTCCCCTTAATTTTTACTTCAAAATAGGTTAAGTCTGTAGATATTTTTGAAATGCAAAAAATGAGTCTTATATGCCCCTGTACTTAGAGTCACCCAATTTAAGTACATTTGGTTCGTGTGCGTGTAGTGTCTGTCTGTATTTTATATATATAAACTAGGTTCAGTGGCCATAGGGGGCGAGGAGGGGGCAGAAACTGCAGCTAGACGCCAGGCTAGAAGAGAAATTTGCTATGAACTGTATGTATATTCTCCAATACCAATAGAATTATTTATTTCCCATGTTTGAAATATCCAAAACATTCATTCTAATGTGCACAGAAAATGAATGTCGTATAAGTGGATTGTTGCTTTTTATTAGAGTTGGTTTTCCAGTGGCTGCAGAGTGCAGGGCTTTTGCTGTTTCCCTACTGTATTTACTTTTGTTGCTTCTTTTCTTCCTTATAGAATAAACTCCATAAAGCCAGAATGAAATTCTATTCCTTCTTCCTCACCCGATTTCAGACGTGTCAGGACTTGCAGAAACTCGTAGGAGACACCAGGGGCAGAACTGACTTTGGTCAATCAGATGAAAAGCCCTTTCCCAGGAAAAACCCGAAAAGGGGATTAAAACACAAGGCAGGTTCCACCGAGACTTGAACTCGGATCGCTGGATTCAGAGTCCAGAGTGCTAACCATTACACCATGGAACCCCACGCGGGAGAGCCAGTCCGCACAATTGTCTATGATGAGTTTCCGAAACTCTACTGAAAGCATTTAGTTGAGTTTATGAGTCAGAATTTTTAGTTCATGTCCACACACGACAGTCTTTTGATAAAAACCCTAGGAGATTTTATTTTTACCTTATCTTTTGCCACCTACATGAACCCATAAAGTCCCCCACCCCCAACTCAGGCACTTAGTGGTCCAGTCCTTTGCTTTTCTTCCTTAAGGGACTGAGCGAGCCCTTGTTACACCTAGCAGTACTGGACTGAACGTCTCGTATCCACTGTGTGATTTGATGCTCAGACACCGGCTGAAGATATGGTTAGTCCTTATGCAAACGGGGGAATAGGCTTGGAAATTCCGTATCTGCGATCTGCAGTTCTGCTCAGTTTCAGCCACGTGTCATTTTCCCCCACGCACTTTATTTATCAGGTATATTGCTTCGAGGAAAACAAACTTTAACGTGTCCCTTTCTGGCACAGTCATGGAAGGCAACTTGCAAGAGGAACTGGGGCAGGTTGTGCTTGCAGAGAAAGACGGAACGTGTCGCGATGGGTAAGGTGGTGTGGGACACGCTGCATGTCACCATCTAGACCCGTGGGCACACTCGCCTTCCTCGTGAAGAAGGTGCCCAAGGAAGGCTGCCAAATTGTACCCCAAAACGTTCTTTACTGCTGCGCCGCAGAGACTTTTTCTCGCTCTGCACCCCCCCCCCGCCACCCCCCAGCGCTCTTTGCCTAAGAACAGGGTTCTGGGCGCGGAATTGTGTTGGTGAGACTCCGGGGTGCAGGCTGCCTTCCCAGCGCGTCCCACGACCGCAGAACGACTTCTCATACAAGGACAGCAGTAGGTGTCCTGCGATCAGAAACCTGGTCTCCGTGTCGCTCACCCCGCTGCGCCCGCCATCCCGAGGAAGGTGGCGGCACGCGAGTCCCCTAAGAACCGGGCTGAACAAGGTCGCAAAGGCGGTCCACCTCTCCTTCCAGTGGTCTCAGTGATTAAAAAAACAAAACACAAGGAACTTGCAAAACATCCACGCCATGCAAAACACCAACCCCATGCAAAACCTTTATAGGGCGAGGACCTTGTCCCAAAACCTGGATTCTGCTCACCCACACAAATGCGAGCGATCTTCAGCACGGGAAGACGGTGTTACCCTGTAACTCACAAGAGCAAGGGCAAAAACATTGCCACAGAAAATAATTTTAAAGGGAATGTGGAACTAGAGCTTGCAAAATACTGAGCTGAAACCTCTCCTCCTTTAGCGAATAAGGCATTATCATTTCAAGCTTGGGGATAGCCAGTGTCCCCTGAAAAGTCACTTCTTGGTCTAGGGCTATACATGTATACATCTGAAAAGCAGGAATAAGGAATTGGATAAAGAAGAAATTAGAACTGAAATTAAAAAAAAAAGATTTAAACAGAGAAATATATTTTTTAAACTTCTTATTGTAGAAAAAAGTCATGAGATTAGGGCCTTCTACACAACCATTTAACTAGTTTTATTAAATTCCTGGGGAAGGTCAGGTGCTGTGCAAGGTGCTAGAGACTGTAAAGGTAAACAGGACAAAGGCACAATTCCTGTCCTCATGGAGATCAGCATCTGCCAGGAAGGAAGCTCCCTAAACACAGACATGAAGAAAGTTCACCCAGGGATAGGTTGGATGAAGTGCTTGTAACTGGCACTCTAATGGCACGGATACGATGGAAAGCTAAAATACAAATAAAACTGGGAAATGTGGGTTTACACAAGAACTGATAATGCTACTCTGCAGAGAGTGCTGGTCCACGATCTTCCATATAGAAAATGCACAATATGAGTTGCGCATACGCTCCTGATTATAAAAGGTGGAGTGGTGGGGCGCGTGGGTGGCTCCTTCAGTGAAGTGTCTGCCTTCGGTTCAGGTCATGGGTCCTCGGTGAGGAGTCTGCTTCTCCCTCTGCCTCTCCCCCTGGCTTGTGCTCTCTCTCTCTGAAATAAATAAAATCTTAAAAAAAAATGAAAAGGTGGAGTGATTTATCTTGGGCGGCAACAAGATGGTAAATGTAAACAAGAAGATAAAGACTTAAGTTCCATAATGGACTTAGAATTAGGGCTTCAACAAATCTCCATGCTGTTTAGTTGTATTGGATGCAGCCATACTGGGCTGTGAACCTAACAGACTAACAAGGGCATAGCCAGTGAACACAAGAGCTTCCAAATGGGCTTCCATCCTTAATATATTGGTGAGCACTGGTTATCCTGGGGGAAAGAGGTGTTGAGTCCATCTAGAGAAGCTGCTTGGGCTAGCCAAAAAGAATTTGTTGGACCTCATGGTCACTGAGAGGCGAATATTTCCAGGGAATTCACAAAATTATTGAAGACAGTGCCCCAGACTAAGAATTCCCTGCATTTAGGTTTTTCCTTTTTACCATGTAGCCTAATTGTAACCATTAAATGAAATTACTCAAGTAAGATCAAAGATAAAGCTGCTAAGGAAACATCCTCTTTAAGTTCAGGTTGCATGACTCCTTAACCTCAACACTGTACATTAGGAGGTAAAGACACACCCATGTCTGAAGCTGAGATTCTAGTCAAACCAGTTCTGATTGTCTCCTACCCAGAGTTAGACAAATCTGGGCCAGGCCCTGGGGGTAGAACCAGGCTCATATTTTAGGCAGAGGAAGGAAGATCTGAATCTCTACTGCAACTTCTCTTCAACCTTAATCTTGAGTTTCCCATGAGAACATTTATATTTGAATTACATTTTCCTCATTTCTTTTGAGGAAGGAAACATGTAGAAGTTTTATTAAGTAATAAGACTTCTCTAAAGTCTCAACAGATATGCTAAAGCTTGTATAAGTTAAACACATTTTTTGTCTAGGCTTTCTTGTTGCAGTTGTTCAATTGGAGGTAACACCTTGTAGCTGCAAATCATAGCTGTTACATAAACCATGCTTTATCCAGAATTTCTTGCTTCTGGAAGATTAAGAAATGGAGAAAAAAATTCCAGGTGGTGATGGAAGTAAAAAGAGACACAGATAAAATCGCAATCATAGTGGGACATTTTCACACAATATATCTCTCTGAAAAACTAATAGAAAACATAAATGGAGGGGCATCTGGGTGGCTCAGTCATTAAGCATCTGCCTTATGCTCAGGTCATGATCCCAGGGTCCTGGGATCAAGCCCAACTTCGGACTCCCTGCTCGGTGGGAAGCCTGCTTCTCCCTCTCCCACTCTCCCTGCTTGTGTTCCCTCTCTCGCTGTGTCTCTCTGTCAAATAAATAAAATTAAAAAAAAAAAGAAAACATAAATGGAAAAATAACCATAAAACAAAATAATGCAATCCATATACACATAGAGAGAACAGTGCACATACCGACTTCAGGAATCAAACCTTTTGCAAGCACAGATGAAATTATCTCAAATTTGACATTTTACCAGGCCACAAAGCAAGGCTCGAAAAATATAACAGGGTTGGATACATGCTAATATTTCAGAGCAATAAAATTATGCCAGAAATCAAAACATGAAAATGAAAATTTATCTTTGTTTACAAAATTAATAAATATGCCTCTAAATAATTTATGGTTCATAGGAGAGGCCACAATTGAAATTAAGAACTATTTTGAAATAAATGATAAAAATAGTACATATCAGTACTACACACATACTGTGCAGCTAGAAGTATACGTAGGGGGACACCCTTATGTACATATATACAAATAAAATAAATGCCTAAGAGTAATGACCTAAGCATTCATTACATGAAATTAGGAATTAACCACATTTTGTCTAGCCATCCATCCACTGATGGACACTTGAGTTGTTTCTACCTTTTGGCTATTGTGAATAATGCTGCTGTCAACATGAGCGTACAAGTATCTGTTTGAGACTATGCTTTTAATTCTTTTGGGTATATACACAGAAGTGGAATTGTTGGGTCATATGGCAATTCTATTTTTATTTTTTTCCAGCCTTATTGAGGTATAATTAACATCTAACATTGTGTAAGTTTAAGGTATACAATGTAATAATTTGATATATGTATATATTGCAAAATGATTACCATGATCAGTTTAGTTACCATCTATCACCTCACATAATTTCAATTTTGTGTGTAGTTTATTTCAGAAATGCAATGTGATTTAACATTCAAAACTCAATCTATAAAATACATCTTTTTAATTTATAATATTAATAAGTAAAATAATAATTATATGATAATCAAAAGATACATGTAGAAATTATTTGGTAAAATACAGTTTTTAAGGGTGCCTGGGTGGCCCAGGTGGTTAAGTGTCTACCTTTGGCTCAGGTCGTCCTGGGATCAAGCCCCGCGTTGGGCTCCCTGCTCAGGAGCCTGCTTCTCCCTCTCCTCTCTGCTCGTGTTCTGTCTCTCTCTCTCAAATAAATAAATAAAATCTTTTTTAAAAATACAGTTTCTATTCATATTTTTAATGTAAAAAGACTTTTATTTTCAAGGTATTTATCCAAAGGATACAAAAATAGTGATTCAAAGGGCCATATGCACACCAGTGTTTAAAGTAGCAATGTCCACAATAGCCAAACTATGGAAAGAGCCCAGCGGTCCATCAACAGATGCATCGATAAAGATTATATATATAATGGAATAGCACTCAGCCATCAAAAAGAATGAAATCTTGCCATTTGCAGCGACATGGATGGAACTAGAGGGTATTATGCTAAGTGAAATAAGTCATTTAGAGAAAGACAAATACCATATGATTTCACTCATATGTGGAATTTAAGACACAAAACAGATGAACATAGGGGAAGGGAAGGAAAAATAAAATAAGATGAAAACAGAGAGGGAGGCAAACCATAAGAGACTCTTAACTCTAGGAAACAAAACTGAGGGTTGCTGGAGGGGTGGGGGGTGGGGGGATGGAGTAACTGGGTGATGGGCACTAAGGAGGGCACCTGATATAATGAGCACTGGGTGCTATATGCAACTGATGAATCACTGAACTCTACCCCTGAAACTAATAATATGCTACATGTTAACTCAATTGAATTTAAATAAAAAATTAAAAACACTTTTGTTTTAATAGTTACACATTCATAGTAAGTTGCAAAAATAGTACAGAGAGGTTCTGTGTACCCTTCACCCATTTCTCTGGTGGATCACTTCTTACAAAACCAAAGTACAATATCAAAAGCAGGAAATTAATATCGGCTCAATGTTTGTGTATGGTTCTATCTCAAGTGAAAGAAGCTGTTCTCAAAAGGTTACATACTCTGCAGATTCACGTAACCAATACACAGAACATCACTGCCACAGTCTCCCGCCTGCTCGCATTACAGTCATGCCCACACCCTCTGCCCATCATCCCTAAGCCTCTGGCAACTGCTCATTTGTTCTAATCTCTATAATTGTGTCATTTTGATAAGGTTGTGTAATTAGAATCATACAGTATGTGAACTACTGAGATTGACTTCTTTCACTCAGCATTAGTGTCCTTGATGCACCTCCAGATTGTTGATTCATCATCAGCATTCTCCTCTTTCCTGCTGAGGGGAGTTCCCAAGGATGCACTGCTGTTTGTGTCCTTACACACCTGCTGAAGGACATTAGGGTCGTGTTCAGTTTTTGGCTTTAAAAATAAGGTTGCTATGAACGTTCATAGGTAGGTTTTTTGTGTAAGCATAAGTTTGCATTTCTCTGGAAATGAAGAGTGCAGCTGGTGAATCATATAGTATTTTCATGTTTTATTTTGTAAGAAACTGCCAAACTATTCCCCAGAGTGCCTGTGCCATTTTCCATTCCCACCCATGTAACAATTGTATTCAGTTTCAAGAACATTCTCAAAAAAGGCCAAACCATAGGGACAGAAAACATAGGTGGTCATCAGCTATTGCGTGGGGGGTTGGGAGGTGTCTATAAAGCGTAACACAAGAAAAGTTTATGGACTGACAAAACTGTTCTGTATCCTGATTATGGCAGTTGGTTACACGAAAATACGCATATTCTTTCAAAAAGTCAAATTTACTCTACCATACATTTCTAAATTAAAATAAAAATAGCTTTCCTTTTGTGGCAGAAACACCCTCTACAATTTATCTGAGGGACACTTTCACCAACTTGTCTCGTTTTGAAACAGGTCTATTGGTGCAAACTTTTTGAAGAAAGGATTGTACTCACTCCATTTTTTTCTGGGCCCCACAGGGGAGCCCAGCGGCGGTGGGGTTTTGCCGGGTCTAAGAACAAGACACATGCCCCCCTCCACCGCGGTGGTAGGATCAGGTTGCGGAGAGAGCTAAACGGGGCCTTCTCCTCCAGACAAGCTTGGTAAAAGCTCAGACGTAGTCGGCAGGATTCGAACCTGCGCGGGGAGACCCCAATGGATTTCTAGTCCATCGCCTTAACCACTCGGCCACGACTACGGGTGTACACTGAGTTTCCTACAAGTACAGAGGGAAATGTGGGAGATTTAGCCGTAAGACTCCCGGGCGGACAGAAGTGTGTGTAGTGCGTCGGGCAAAAATCCGCAGGTTGCATGAAGGCTTGGGGCGGGGGGTGAACGCCCCCCGCGGCCCCCGACGTTTAGGAGCAGGAGGACGAGGGTGCTCCCCACAAGCATCTTCTTTTCCAACGAAGTCGAGGTCGATTCGTGAACTACCACCTGCTTCCCTTGCGGGTGACCTGGGAGTGTGCTGGTGCTGGGGTGTCCGGAACTGGGAGCAAATTTCCTCGGGCCCCGGGGCGGGGGGCGGGGATGGGGGTTAGGGTACGCAGGGGTTTAGGCCTGGACGGGAGCAAGTCTTCTTCCAGAGCTCGCAGGCCAGCGTCCGCTGGACGACCCTGCGCTGGATGGGCTGCGGGGAAGGAGATACTGTCGCTGATTTGCGTCCACGGTGCAGGGAGGGAGGCGCTGAAAACCGCCCTGGGTGCCCTCCCTCCGTGTCCCCAAGCTCTGAGGCTACACCGCACGTATTCATCTCATTGCTTTCAGGAAAGTGCTTGGCAAATACCAGTGAGCTTTCCCGTTCCATGCGGGTTAGAAGAAATCTAGAGGTATAGACGGTCCAGGAGTTTCATTTCCTGTGAGTTCCTAGCTGCTTCCTAAAAAATGGATTACCTGGTTTGGGTTTGTTTTGTTTTTCCCAATGCAAGGGCCCGTTTTCTTTCAATTGAAACCAACACAACACGTTTCCTGTTCTCCTTTTTAGGTTTGTAACTCAGCTTCCTTCTGCAGAATTTCCAGAGGCTCTACAGGAAAGATTCAGAACAAAATGGTTGAGTGTGGATGCCAGAGAGATGGGTCCCCATTTCATGACCAGCAAAGTGTCAAGGGCAAGATGTGAGAGCTGATGGATATGCCTCTTGAGAAAGCAGAGATAAATGCTTGGATTTAATAGATTATATTCAGCCAGAAGTATCAAAGTCTTCTTTAAATAGAGCTCTATTCAATTCAGATACCACTGAGAATGGGGGGGGGGGCTAGATCCAATTAAAGACCCTAGATCCAATTAAAGGCCCTAGATCCAATTAAAGACCAAATATTTTCCTTTTATTAATATCCAGAGAAGATAAACTGTACCCTCACTTATAAACAGAATGAATGTGGTCATGGAAAGTAAGGACCTTCACTGGCAATCTTTGGAAAATTCCCCACTATTTGCTTTAAAAGATTGTATGACATTTTAAATCTTAATTTTCTGCCTCTCCCCATTGGAATATTTTGAGGGCAGACCTTTGTCTAGAGCTTTCCTAAAACATTTTTTTAAGTTTCAACTTTTTGTTATTAACATAAAACCCCAAAAGAGTTCCTCATCAAAGAACACATGCAAAATAATTCTTAAGGTCTAATTAAATGTCAGCAGATTAGAGACGTAGAGAAGCCTCCATGAATTCTGCAAACCTCTACCTGGCATCAGTTAGTCAGGAAACAGACTCAAGGCCCATGTAATTGTGAAGGGCATTGAAAAAGACATTTGATCACAGCAAGGACTATTGAGGAACATTCAACATCAAAGTCCTTGAGTCTATAGGTACAGAATTCATCTTTCTTGTGCCAAGTAAAATAGATGTTTCTCCTTGATTAGAAGAATCTTGGGTAATAAGGACTGTCTCACCCTGGGATGGAGGGGGGTGGAGAAAACAAATAGCCCACACTCCAAACCTCCCAGAAACTCACAATAGCAGCACTTGGCTGTATCTTTTTTTCCTCTCATGCTCTCCACAGTATTTTTTTTTAATAATAAAAGTGGGAAAGTTTTTTTTTTTAAGATTTTATTTATTTGACAGAGAGAGACAGCAAGAGAGGGAACACAAGCAGGGGGAGTGGGAGAGGGAGAAGCAGGCTTCTCGCGGGCTCCATGCGGGGCTCCATGCGGGGCTCCATGCGGGGCTCCATGCGGGGCTCCATGCGGGGCTCCATGCGGAGGACGCTGGCCCGAAGGCAGACGCTTAACGACTGAGCCACCCAGGTGCCCCTGAAGTGGGAAAGTTTTTTAAAGCAGAAGGTATGCGCTTGATGGGCTCCTGTGTGGCTCAGTCTGTTAGGCGGCTGCCTTGTCTCAGGTCATGATCCCAGGGTCCTGGGATTGAGTCCCTCCTAGGGCTCCTTGCTCAGCGGGAAGCCTGCTTCACCCTCTGCTTGTGCACGCTCTCTCTGTCAAAGAATTAAATATAATTTTTTAAAAAGGTATGCTCTTGAGATATGAGAGTGGGTGAGCTTAAAAGAGAGAGAGCTGGGCCCCCTCCCCCAGTATTTTTTTTTTTTAATCTGTTGCGTTTCTTCCTTTTCTCTCTTTCTCTCGACAGAGGCAGAGGGAGAAGCAGGCTCCCCGCAGAGCAGACAGCCCATGCAGGACTCGATCCCAGAACCCTGGGATCATGACCTGAGCCGAAGGCAGACGCTTAACCGACGGAGCCACCCAGGCATCCCTCGCCCCCAGTATTTTGAGTGCAAAAAAAGGGGGGGAATAGTTGAAGTCATACAAAACATAAATTGTGCCAATATCTTCCAGACAAAAACCACCAGGAATACATAAGTAGTTGAACAGGTTGGGACCCCTGGGTGCATCTCAGTAAAAGTGTTTTAGTCTTGTGTTAGGTGATTTGGGGGATTTAAAAAAGCAGGGCTTCTCTGGATAGGATGCTGTCTGGGAGTGATTCTAGGGTTGGATAGCTTAATAAATCCTACCCCGAAGGAAGACCAAAGCAATGCTAACACTAGGGTTGGTCAAGAAGGTGTCGTCATTCATACTGGACAAGATGAGGAGACGCTGGGTCACTTTTGTGGCTTAACAATATTTGTGTGTTTGGTTCTGTTTTGTGTGTGTTTCACATTCGTGTTTATGTTCAGACAGGAGAGCAGTGTGATCTTATTTTCATTTTGATCCATCAATGGTCACTGAAAGGCCTGGTCTGACATCTGTGTTCTGTGAAATTGTTTATGTTCCACAAAAGAACATCAAGGCCTAGCTGAGAATACCAGGTCAGATTCCACGTGGCGGGGGCTGCTTTTAACTGTCTTGATTTTGTATTTTACTAATTTAATTGAATATTATATCATCAACACTTTTTTTCCAGGCACTTCTCAAATATCATTTTAGTGGCTTTCTAATGTTCCATCATTCAGATGAAGTCGGAATCAAGGAAATATTTCCCCTTGTTGGACATCTATGTTATTTCTGCTCTGCTACTGTTACCCATTTTTTAAATACCATAATTGGTTTTGTGCACGAAACGTTTTTCTGTAGTTAGGATTAATTCTGTAGGACAATGTTTTGCAAAATGAATTACCGGTAGAGTGTTTTCAAGCTCCAAATGAGCTGAAACATCTGTTTGTTAGGTGCTACGGTTGCAAGAAGAAAGAACATCTTGTGAGAATATGAAGAAGGAGATATTATTCCTGTCACCACAGAGGAAGACAGAAGCCAGTGACATTTAACTGCAAATGAGAGTTTTGCAGACAAGGGCTTGAGGAAACATTTCCCTTGTAATCTGAACATTTGACGGATCTCCTTGTTTGTGTCCCCACAACGGCACTTCTGTTCCCAGCATTGCGGACCCCGAATCTAAGTTTACAGCCATTAAAAGGAAGTTGGCTCAACACCCTCCCCTAGGAACCGCATGATTTCTAAGCCCAAAATTAACCCTATTTAGAATATGGCTCAACTTTGCCTGGTACTTACGTGTTTCTACCTGTCCTTTCAGCTTTGTGCATGACAGAAAGTTGCTGGGTCCGGCTCTTCGGGAAGTTCGTTCTCTGGGATGGTGTCCTTGGGGCCAGGGGCCGGGGGCTGGGGGTCAGGGGCCGAGGAACCCAGTTGAACGCCATCTAATGAGTATCAGCTCCGTATTCAGCTGTGAAAGTAACTCAGGTGAGTGCCCTTGGAGCCTGCTCCTCTTCCACCTGCTTTTGCCAGTCAGAGGTGCCACTCAGTTCCTGCCTGCCCTTCTGTGGTTCCCCAGACTTAGATGTGAACACACCCGTCCTGGAGGATCAGTGCCTGGAGAATGGACTAAGGTCAAGGAAGCTCGAATCTCACCATCCTCGACTGGTTCTTGATTTACTAGGGGTGCATTCTTTAATCCAAGAACCCTTGGATAAGCCATGAAATTCTTTCTTACAAAACTAAACGTGTGCAGATGCTCCACACACCAGGCACCTGTCACATCTCACCTTAGCCCACGTGGCCATTGGCTTGCCTACCCCGCACTTTCACTAAGAGTTAATATTCTGGGGGCACCTGGGTGGCTCAGTCGCTTAAGCCTCCAACTCTTGATTTTGGCTTATGATCTCAGGGTTTTGAGGTCATGATCTCAGGATTGTGGGATTGAGCCCTGCCCTGGGCTCACTGGGCATGAAGCCTGCTTAAGATTCTCTCTCCATCTCCCTCTCCAACCCCAGCACCCCCCCAAAAGAGCTAACATTCTGTGGAAGGAGCCTGTAGGGTGGTTAAAGGATTTGAAATTCCTTGGGGTTTGCCTGCAGAGGTTCCAACCCTGCCGACTGGTTGTTAAAGGGTAAGCCAGTGAGAGATTTAGGTAGTCTCACCAAAGATGTTTATTTAGAGAGAAAAATCAATTATTCAGGAAAGTTAGTACATAGATCTGCTGTCAGGAAGGTCTGTGAATAAAGGCATAAAAATAGTATCCCATATGACTAATAGCATCAGCCCTTCAATATGCTCAGATTGGAGAGGCTGGATCACTGATCACTGATAAATGTCTTCATGAACTTGGTGGGCTATAAAGTCTGTGTATACCAAGACTGTGGGGGAAAAACAAACTTCACTCTTAAAGATGTCCATTGTAATTCAGTCAATTATCAGAGCAGTCTGGAAGCAGCAAACCAATTTTCTGAGCCACCAAAAAGGAATATCAATTCCCGTGAACAAGGATGACTAGGGGTATAGTGCTGGTCCAAACCCAGGACCTTCCTCAGTGTGAAAGGTATTATCAGTGAGGCAGAGGTGGACCAACAAGCACAATTTATAGGCTCAGGAATTGGAAGAGAGGGGATTACTGGAAAAAAGCAAAATGCTTTCACACAAAATCTATGGTCTGAGAGATCTGGGTTTTTAGGAAACCAAAGGAGTCAGTCCAGTTAATTGGACGCACAGTTTAGAAGATGGGGGGTGGGGGGGCAGAGCACCATAGCTGTGCGAATACATAAATGGGAGATAACACAGGGTCTTTTATGCTACACCAGATTGGATTCCACATGATATATATTGGAAAAGTCTACCCAGTATTTTGAGAATGTGGGTGCGTTATTAGAGTAGCCCATGATGGAGAAGTGGCCTAGAGGACTTTATAATAAAAATAATGTTTAGGTATCATCTCTGCATCAAATTAATTATTTGAAAACATGTTCTCAGATGAGTTTTTAATATTACTGAGCTAGAGGGAATAAGGTCCTGAGGAATACTTCATTCTACTGACGCTGGTTGTGGGATTTGTTACAGATATCTGCCGTAACAAGCTACTTGAAATAATTAACTACTCCCAGCCTAAGGCATCTTAGTTTTTGTTAAGGAGCCCTTTCAAGTGAACTTCTTTTTTTTTTATTGCAGACATAAATTAATGACAAATACATGTTTACCGCTGTCCACCCCAAACGACTTCCTTTCACTTGAAAGCTTTAGAATCCTCCGAAAAGTACAGCATGTGGGCTTAATTATCTCAATTAAGTAGTCTACAGTACCCTTAGCTGTATCTCTGGATTGTCAGATTTGATCTTCCCCACTGACGTGTGCTTTGTGAAGATCTCAGATACTTCATCTAAAAAAGAAAGAAGAAAGGAAGGAAGGGAGAGAGAGAGGAAGGAAGGAAGGAAGGAAGGAAGGAAGGAAGGAAGGGAGGGAGGGAGGGAGGGAGGGAGGGAGGGAGGGAGGGAGGGAGGAAGGAAGGAAGGAAGGAAGGAAGGAAGGAAGGAAGGAAGGAAGGAAGGAAGGAAGGAGGGAGGGAGGGAAGGGAAAGAATTCCGACCGGTAAGCAGGTACGTGGGCGTAGCCGTAACTCTAGGAAATAGGGCGACACCGCTCTCCGCGTCGGGCTGGGGGGCTCTGGCGCTGCAAGAACTTTTCGCGCAGTCCCGCCTTCAGCTCCGGTGAACACGCGTCCTTTCTGCGCGGCGGTTTTCCCGACGGTCGGTTCGGAGCTCGGGTTTTGTCCGGCAAGTTTCAGAGTTAAGGATTTCTTGCCCCGAGGCCGCGGGGAGGTGGGGGAAGGGCGGCCGCTCGCCCGCGCTCGTACTGACCGGCGCCTTAAGCCTCCTGACCCCGAAGTTTCCGGACTCCGCGCGCAGGACTGGGCCCGAATGCCGCGCGTCAGGGTCGCATGGCCCTAAATCGTCTCAGGAACAGCCTGCGATCGCTTCTCTCCCTGGAACGAGTCCCTCCGGATGCTCAGCTCGCCGCAACTCGCGGCTCCCGGACCCGCAGACCCTGGACTCCGCGCGCCGGCGTCTGCCCTAGGCGACCGCACCCGCCGCCCGGCCCTCTCTGTCCAGGACCGGGGCCCACCTGACCGACGGCCGCTGAAGGAGCCGGGGCGGCTGGAGCGCACGGCCGCACAGAGGAGAGGCAGCAAAGAAAATCCCCGAGCTAGGAAACCTGGAGTATTGCCAAAGATGCCTGGGCGCACCCCAGAATCAGAGGGTCGCAACAGCAGCACGTTCCAAACGAACAAGAAGGGCCTCCCTTCCGCGAGGGAGAACCCCGGACCGGAGCCGGAGGGGAAGGAGGGGGACCTCGCGACGTGTTCAGAAAGTCTTCCGACGCCGCTCGCTGGGAGGTCCCCAAATTCCATTTTCGCGAAGCCCACGGTCGCGAGCGTGTGGGTGCATTGGCCGGATGAAATGAGTTGTGGTTTTTGATCCTTGATCAAACTCTTCCTTAACTTGCAGAGACAAAGGACAGTGGTCCCTGGGAGGATCAGAAACTCCCCGCGTCGGGTATTGTGTGTTCCCTGCATTGTCTTGTTTCTGTGTTTCTTGAACTTTCGCAGTGACCGGAGCAGTGTAAGTTTCCGGAAATGTATTGTAGTGATAACCAAATAAATAACCAACGACCTTAGGGCTCCAACCGAAAGCCGCACTTCACAGGCTCTGTGGCGCAATGGATAGCGCATTGGACTTCTAGTGCTGACAGGAAGAGATTCAAAGGTTGCGGGTTCGAATCCCGCCAGAGTCGTAAGTGTTTTGCCATCAAGTGGATTCCCTTCCAATAACGTCTCTGTTCCTGTAAGATGTGGACGTTTTGCCCACAGTCAGCTTCCTCGCTTCGGTTTATTTCAACTCCTTCATAAACAATTCCATTTGTGTCTGCAGGGGTTCAACGACCAAACAGAGGGAAAGGGAGTGGACGCGCGCGTAGCGAAGGTTAAGTATTGAAATAAATACTAGTAATTATTTCTTCGTCATGAAAATTAATTTCCAAGTTGCTGTTTCCCCGACCTTGAGTGGAGGCTCGCCAGGCAGGCGTTCCACACGTGTCTGCAAGAATCCTGCAGCGGCCCCTGGAAACCCCCTGGGTCTTCCAGCAGGTGATGCTCAGCCCAAGTCCGCGCGCCCCTCCCGGCTCCGCCCCCAAAGCGCTAACGGGTAGTGCAGAGGTTTCAGCTCCGGAAACCTACCTAAAATTTAATTTGCTTGTAAATGAATGGTGGGTGAGATCAGTAAAAATTATTTCCCTCTCCCCTTTAATTGTAGAAATGGAGATAGAGCCAAAAAATAAGTCTTCTTTCCCTCCAGGAGCACTACTTCCTTAATTCGGCCCACTGCTGCCTAGTTTCAAGTATCCTTTCAGAAAGAAACAGAAGGACTACAGACGCACTGTATTTGCAGGAGTGCTTGCATCTGGCATCGTTCTATGTGCTATCAAGGGAGAATTGGTTGACCCCTACCTTTGCATGTTGAGCATGGGCTCATAAATCTTCCAATAAAGCCTTTTTCTTGAACCATATCATGTGGTATGGTGGGTTTTCTCCTCCTCAACTTGTACAACAATTTGGCAATGATGCACTCTTTCCCTGTGACCAGCTAGTGTAATGACTAACCTTTAAAATATCACCCACTATACACTCCTCATACCATATACAGCACATGTCTAGCAAGTCAGGCAACCGAATGAGGGGATGCTTTCACAGCCTCTCACCCCTATTTATTCTTGCATAGATTCTTCAGTAAATGAGAATGTCTCATTTCTATTCCATCACTATGGCTGCAAGGCCAATTTTGTCTAATATTAAATTTACACACGTGTGGATGATTTCTGTTTTCTCTATGCCAGTGCATGTTTTGTTTATCTAATGGTTATTTCATGTATTTTTTTTCTGGTTTTCTAATTTTTGTATAACAAGAGGACAACTCTCCTAGCTGTTAATCCTTCATGGGTGGAAGTAGAATTTTCATTAAAAAAAATAATGGACCACAGAGAACACCAATTATTTTCAACATTTCATAGTACTTTTGTTAGATTTTTAGATTATCTGATCTATATATGGGTCTGTTTAAGGACCCTCTTAATCAAATGATTGATTTCTTTTTATCTACATATTCTATTCCCTATATCATTTTTCTTCATAGGGAACCATTCTAATGTATTAAGTGTTCACATTTTCTTACTTTAAAACATGACATGTTTTCTTACAGAATACATAATAATATTTTGTGCATATCCTTTTTATATTACAAAAATTATACTTTGTATACATAGCATTTTACTTCTGACTTTTTTCCAAAACTATCATTATCTTATTTTTATGTCATTTAAATGCTGAGCAATACCTCATAGGGTGCATCTACCATAATTTACCTTTTTTTAATGCTTCCAAGAAGGTGTCCTCTTAATTCCTGATGCTACACGTGACTCTGCCCAAACATCCACATACACTTCCCTTCAGGGACTTGGACATAGCCCAAGTGACACAGAAGTTAGAGAACATGTTATACATATATCTTGATTGGGTTGATTGGTGCCAGATTGCCATCCAGGACGGATGCAACATTTTCAACAAAACTAAGTAGCCACAAAAACCTATCTGTGGCATTAATAAGCTTAGCAATCTAAGAGTTGTAAAGTGATGCCACATCAGAGTTCGAATCTCCCATATAATCGCTGGCTCTGAGCACTTCCTGGTTTCAAGGTTGTTCATTCTTTCCTGCAAACTGTTAACCTTGATTGCCTGCTCCCTAACTGCATCTGCTGCTTTTAATTGAAGGTTTACAGGCCAGTCTCATGTATTGATACCTTATCAGTCTCAAATAATTGTCTTGTGATTTAGTAATATCATTTTTTTTATCTTCAGACCTGATAGGAATACCAGAGGCTACTCAGCTAATGTTACACTATTAACATCAAGATTAGACATCTTCAAAGATCAGCACAGGTACAGGACATATGACAGAAACTAGACCCAAAGCCACTGCCTAGATGCCCAGCTGGAAATTCACCTTTCTGTCTTCATGTCTCCCTCTGTGTGTATCCTCACCACCTTTATTTCCTTCTATATGCAAGAACATTGGCCCTTTATACTTATAAATTACTACAGAAGGTCCATCCGGAAGGTCCCTAGCTCCACGGCATGCAGTTGCTGGGTGCTGTCTTCCCCCTGGTGGCCCCTGATGGGTAAGCTCTCCACTTGCCAAATGGGGAGAGTCCTTCCAGGGCGCGTGTGTGAAAGAGTAGGGGAAATAATGCAGGGGGTGGGAAAAATCTTTCCTCAAGTGCCTTTTTTTTTTTTCAGCAACAGTATTTTTAGTTGTAAATCATGCAAAGGCCTATGACATAGGTTTTCTTAGAACAGACCCATCTTGGCTAACTCAGTGGCACAATTCAAAAGTGAAAAATTAAGATATATTCTTGGTACAGAAGAGTCTTTAATAAACCCAAGGAATGTTTTCCACCAAGATACAAACTAGACCCTAGTTTTGCACGCAAAGGCTGATGACTTTTATCACACACCAAGATTTGCTTTAATAGTTAAGGGACAGCAGTCAGGCTAGCAAAAAGTCACCAGGACAACAAAACATTTCCATGAGAGTAGTCATTTATTAACTGGCCAGATTACAACAATAATCATGGCAGATACCTTAGTTCATCCTTCTAATAAGCCTATTGATCTGGTCTTCCCTGTTACAGCATCTCCACCTTCTACAAAATGGGTGGTCTTTGTCTTCATTCCCCCTCGTGGAGAAGATAATTTGAAGGGCCATAAAAAGTTGTTTGCTTCTTTGAAACGTTTTCCAACAGTATAGATCTCGTGAATCAGATCCTCCATGCAGATGATGCCATATTTACCAAGAGATCGGGCAATCAATGTGTTATCTGTCAGGGCAATTCGCTTCTTGTTGATTTTGCCATAACCACGCTTGTAGATCAATTCATTCACCGACTTCAGATTTGGGTACCCCCATGCTATATAAGGTTCCACAATCCTTAGTATGTTAACTGAAGCCTTGTTGAGCTTAACAAAGGTGCCATTGAAGATCTGGCGAAGGCGAAGAAGCTGCAACACCTTTCGAACCTTTGGGCTCACACCATTGATACCTCTGATCCTGAAGACAAATGCCAATTTGGGTTCCGCAGGTACGTAGAAGTTGCCAGCTTTTCTTGCCATCCTTGCCATTCGAATCTCAGTTCTGTACAGATATCTGCCTATATTCCTTGTGGTAATGCTTAGCTTTTTCATAGATAAGCTTCCTTCTTGCCTTTCGAAGCATCTTCTGAGCAAACTTCTTCCTCAGACGCTTGATCTTCAACTCTGCGAAATTCCTTCGCTTCTTCTTAAGGGTTTCTGGCACAGCAGGAATCTTCTTTTTCTTCTCTTCTGCACCCTCCATGGTTCCAGCCGGAAAAGAGGTCCTCAAGTGCCTTTTCAGTCCAGTTTCCCTGACCTCACTAGAATAGAATCCTATTTTGACCAGTTTAGGTTAATATGTGTAGATGAACTCCATTCCACAAACCACTAGGGAGCAAATATGGCCACTTTTCTGGTTTTGCCAAGCAGTTAGATTCACAAATGAAGGCGAGGGGTTTCTCTGTAGGACACGGGCCTGGACTGTTTAGATGATAGCAGGAGAAGAAAGGGAATCAGAAAGCCAGATATCAGGGAGAATTGGGGCTTGAATTATCTTTGGGAACCTGTGGGGGGAGAAGTTGACTCTGTCAGTGTCCAAGTTGGAAGTGTCACTCTTAGCCCTACAGCATGTACACAGAGCTGTTCCTGGAACCCAGGACTTCTGACTCAGAGCTCTGAAGCAAATACAGATGGATAAGCGGCTAGACAGAGTGCTGGTGCTAATAAAAATGCGGTCACAAGGCAGACATGAAAATGTGCCTGCACATCCTAGGGTCTAAAGATAAGCAGTCACAGAGAGGACATCCACAAGAAATTTGGCCTGTCACACTGAGAAAAAAAAAATTGCTTGGCTTAGTTTTGGGGAGTTGGTCCTATTAATGCCACGGTTCTGGGCCATAACTTTATCTTACACCACTCTCATGCACTCCTTTGGAAACTAAAATTATGAGGAAAAGTGATTGATAGGAGAAAGTTCTGGTGACACTTTCCTGCAGGAAAGGGTGAGGTAACTGGATTTGAATCCACTGTGGAAGAGATGGCCCCAGCTTCCGCTCTAGGATAGCAACACATAGTCCACACTTCCATGGCAGAAAATAGGAAAAAGAACAGGATTCCCTTGGAGAGGAGCAGTACCCTGCAGAATTTAGCGGGAAACCACAAAGGGGTAAAGGATGGCTTCCCAAGAAGTTCAGTCAGCATCTCCTCAGTTTGGACAGGGCACAGGTGCCCTAGGCTCTGGAACCTTGGTCTAATGTCCCTATAACACCTCCGCACTTGGGGAGAAATCGTTGTTTTTTCCCCTTAACACACGTGACGTGTTAATACCCTGTATTTGCAGAATCTCACTTAAAACCTTACCTACTCTCATCCTTAGGGCATCCTGTCTCTCAGAAGTTCTACTTCAGAGCAGTGCAAATTCATTTACAATGAAATAAGCTAAAATTATGCATTTGGAAGCCAAGAGGTGAATATGGCTGGTTTGGCACCTGGCACAAGGGAAGGACATAAAAACTGACTCTGGTCTTGGATGTAAACAAAGACTTTGATGAAGAAAGGCGCCTAAGTTTGGACTCTGATAACTAAAAGATCAATAATAATAAAGAGGACCAACAGAATATTAGATCTACACAGATTTGAAGAAGACACCACAAATATCTGAACAAGTTTTAGTGACCACTCTCTCTTGGCAAGAAAGGAGCTTCTCTGGAAGGATAGGGAAAGTTGGTGAGAATAAGAAATAAAGCTGGAGAAAATGGTTTTGCCTAAAAAAGGATTTAATAAAAAAGTTTTGAAATGGCTTTGCCCAATTCTATCTGCAATAGTGGACTGTTACTGACCTAAAAAAAATCCACAGAGATAGCCATAAAGTGGTTATTTTGGGCTCTATTTGCTGACCCATCATCCATAGAGTAAGTGGCCAAAACACTCCAAAAAATAAATCCTTCAGTTTCCAATATAAAGTGAAATAACCCACTTTTTAAAAACAAACAAACATAAAAAACCATAAAAAACGAATAAGCATGACAAACAATATTATATTATAATCATCAAACTTGCTAAGAGACCAGAATTTAATTTTTCCAACTACTAAAAAGAAATGAAAATTATTTAACTGATAAAAGTACTAATTTGTCACTACAATAGCAATCATATTATACTATGTAAATGTATCAAATCTTTAAAACCTTTTTAAAAAAGATTTTTTATTTATTCATTTTGAGAGAGACAGCAAGAGCAGGGGAGAGGGGCAGAGGTAGAGAGAGAGGCAGGTTCCCTGCTGAGCATCCCCCCCCAATGCAGGGCTCGATCCCAGGACCCTGAGATCATGACCTGAGTTGAAGACAGACGCTTAACCAACTGAGCCACCGAGGTGCCACTAAAAAACTTTTGAGGAGCATCTACTATATGCTAATCTCTAATTTACATTTTAAATATATAGTAACTGAAATTTACTATAGTGAAAGAAATATAGTCACTGCTTACAATCTTGACTTGACTTTCAATTGTATCATTTTTGTGTTTGGAGGCATGATAGTACATTTCATACAAAATTATAGTTAGATAACTAAACAAAGGTCCAACTGACAAGAAGCAGTCCAACCCTGGTTTGGCTCTGATGTGTAGCAGTCTGACTGTGTGTGAGGGAATGCAAATATTCAAGGTAGATCCTCTCTAAATAAGTAAATAAATAAATAATCACTGATAAACTTACAAGATCAGAAGTTAAAAAACAATAAAATAAAAAACGTTATTGTAGATGGGACTTGGTGAAACGAATCACTTGCTACATTGCCTAGCACACGTCATTGATACTGCCTCCAAGCTTCTCAGCGTCTTTCATTTAAAATGCATATTTTATAAACAGCCAATGACTGGATCTTCTCCTTTTTCCAATGTGACAGTTTCTTGATTTCAAGATGGGATTTAAACATGATGAGGTATTTCAGAGGATGTTGTAGAAATATTTCTGGTACCTGCTGAATATGAGACCATGTTCTATGTCCATCTCTCGTGATATTTAGCTGTGATACCCTGTAAGAAGGTGGAGACTGGGACTGGAGGCAACATTCTCAGATTCATGGTATTTAGTCATTGATTTGTAGGTAGAAAGTCAATGGACTCCCAGGGGAGTTTATCTCACTGTTATTAAGGCCAAAATTAATACTGTAGGCTAAGAAAATTTAAGAATTTCTGAAAGTTTGGCAAGCTTATATTTGATATTTTCATTTTTTCTTTCTGTCTTACCCGAAGAACAAAGATGATGCGGGCAATGGAGAATTTGAGTAAGCATTAATATCCCACGAAGCTTTTTAGTAACAGTTCTGGGTAATAGAGTATACATCACCAAATGAGTAATGCAGTTTTCACCAGGTGGGGAGGGTGAGTCAAACAACAGTTTCGCTAGGGCTAAAACTGGGCTTTTCAACAAGAGAATGCTTTGATCCATATGAAAATTGTTTTATATGCATTTTGTAAACATTTTATATGCACAAATACACATTTTTATATACACTGTTTTTGTAAATATTTTTATATCTGTGTTTGGTACAATGGCATCAAATTAATTTTAGAATGTGTAAAGAAGGGGTGTTGAGGCTTGACTCTCATGTCTTTACAGTTTTGAGGGGATTACAGTGTAGGCAGGTCGGATGAGCATCAGAAACATCCTTGGCTTCACCTTTAATACTTTCTTACCAATCCTCATTTAAGATTGTAGTCAACTTATCTTTGGCGTAGTAAGTAGTAAGACCTTAGCTCCAGCTAGTGTATTAAGTTAATCAGCACTAGCAGAATGGAAGACAGAGGGGTCCCTTCTGGTAGTATAACAAATCATTTGTGGAGTTAAAGATTATCCTGTGAGTAGAAACATACCATAAACCCTGAGGATGTTGGCAAATCTCCAGGAGCTCTGTTTTACATCATAAAGTATACTATCATTGTCCTTGATTGACCATCACTTTATAGACAATTTTTACACCTATCTTTATGCCTGAACATGAATATGTTTTCTGTAAGCTGAGAAGTAAAAGATCATTGAAATGTATTTATATTAATTTATTTTATTTTATTGTTATGAATTGAATTGTGCTCCCCCATTCATATGTTGGAGTCCTAATCTCCAGTACCTCAGAATGTGGCCTTATTTGCAAATAGGGTCTTTCCTTGCAGGTGTAATTAATTAGGTTAAGATCAGGTCATTAGGATGACCCCTAATCCAATACGACTGGTGTCTGTTTGAAAGAGGGAAATTTGGACACAGAGACATATATGCATAGAGGGAAGATAATATGAAGAGATAGAGAGAAATAATCATGTTATTCTCATGGTATCTACGAACCAAGGAGGAAAATCTGGAACAGATCTTTCCCTCACAGCCCACAGAAGGAACCAACCCTGCCAACATCTTGATTTTGGAAGCTTCCAGAACTGTGAAATAAACTTCTGTTCATAAGCCACCCAGTTTGCTTTGTTACAGCAATCCTAGCAAACTAATATGTTTATACATAATTAACCTAGGAAGATTGTTCTCTTTTGAGTTTCGGTCTTTTTTTTTAATCCTAAACTTGGTAAATAAAATAACTCTCACAACATTTCTGAGTTAAAGTCTGAAAAATATCAAAGCCAACCTAATTATTTCTATTATTCTTCCTTTTTATAAAGTGGAAGAACAAATCTTTGTGTTATTTGGAAGCCATTCTAGGAGACTTAAAGAATTCTGGTGTAAAAGACATCTTTGTGGTTTTTACTATTCTGAATTTAGAGCCTATACTTGGGAAAATCAAGTCAAGATGAATTGTCATGAGAGACAAAACATGAACACAAGTCAGAATTTTATAAAACAAGGCATGTTAAATAGATAACATGTAAAAACCACAGCACTAATAACAGTGATTATCAGAAACTTAAAAATAAGTAAATTTTCTCAAAATTGTTTAAAAATATACCAGGAGGACAAAGAGGTAACAGAATATTTGGGCAATTAAAAAGAACTTTGGTTAACTTGGCACAAATAACTTGGTAATTTTGCAGAAAAACATTTCTAATTTTGCTCTTTTGCACATATTTTCATACCAGGATTTGTATGTCATTTTCCTGTAAATAAATTAATTAAAAACCACTGTCTCAGACTTTTTAAATCATTAGCACACTGTTTTTTAAATGAATCTTACTACATCTCTAGATGCACGCATTTAAATAGACACAAATACAGAATCAGATGTGTCTCCAGACATTGCCAAGTGTCCATGGAGGGTAGGACGGGGTGCAAAATCACCCCCGGTTGAGAACCACTGTTCTAACCCTTTTGCCTCTCGACGAGTTCATGACACAGAATAGATCACATCCAAACGCTTCACTCCACAGCCCACGCCCTCAGGCTGGCAGAGAGAAGTGTTGGGGAGAAGGTGCGCAGGAAGGGGAAGAGGGAGGTCGGTAGGAAAAAAAAAAAAGAGGACCAGGCAGGACAGTGGAGAGGGAGGCACACGCAGGAGGAGGGCGGGAGAATGCTCGAAACACCTGCCCCTGATTCTCACAGAACAGGTTAAATGCTGGAAACAGGAACTTAGAACCCTCACCTCATCTCTATTGTAAGACCTACATTTTAATACTGACACATTGCTGCTATTCCGTAGAGACTTTTATGAACATCACAAATACCGAAGGAAGAAAGGAGGGAGGGAGGGCAGGCAAAGGAGAAAGACAACTAACCAGCACCGGCTTGAGAAGGGTGAAGCGCGGGTAGTAAAAGGGAGGAAGGATAAGCTTCGGTGTTGCTGCCTAAAAAGGAAGTTGTGATTTAATTTTAAAAAGTTGCAGAATGTGGACACGGCAAGGATAAAAACACCAGCGTGTCAGAAGTGGGATTCGAACCCACGCCTCCATGCGGAGACCAGAAACCCCGAGCGCGGGAAGCGAGCGCTTGAGTCTGGCGCCTTCGACCCCTCGGCCATCCTGACGCACCGACGCCGAGCGCGCTGCCCTTCGGTGCCGTGATCCGCCGCTCGGGGGAGCACCCGCGGCCCCCTGCGCGCTCTGAGCTGCGCTCGGCCCCGCGCGGGGGCGAGCGAGCCGGTCTGCGGGAAGCCGGGGGCTGACGCGGTGGCGCCGGGGGAGGCGCGCAGAGCGCGAGCGGGGCTGTGAGGTGCGGAGCGCGCACAGGCAAGGAGGGGGCGGCGGGGAGGGCCTTACACGCCCCTCTAACCCCCCGGTCGAAAGTACTGGAACTGCCCTTGCAAGAGGAAGCTGGCGGGCTGCTTTATGTTTTAGGTTAAGTCCAAATGACTAAATGTTTTCTCCCCCGGGTTTATGTTTGTCACAGCGTTTGTAATTCCTGAGATTCTGTGTAACTTACGTAATAAAATAACACTTGCACATTATTTCGTGGTAGGTGGCATCGTGGGTACCGCATGAAGTTTATGCATTATTTTCTTCGCATTTGGTCAGAACTGCATTTGTCTTCATGAATAGAAAAACCAATGAAGAACGTCTTAAATGATAAAATAATGACTGGCTCACAAGTAAGTAGTCCTGGTTAGACAGGGCAGGGCGGGAACAGCTCCCCCAGGAAGTGGGCGCCGCGGCCGCCTTTGGGGTAGGATTTTGTCCCCAGGCTCTCTCTCTACAGGTGCTCAAAAACTGTTTCATCAGCCACGAGCACTATTTCCTCAACTGCCGGCCATTCGTGTCTTGGAACGAGTTGGGGCTCACGATGAAACGTGGAGGACAAAGCTAGAGGCGGCCTTGCGTTTCCCCCCGCAGCCCTAAGGACCCCAGACATCCCATTTCTGACACCACCGGGAAAATACCGAAGGGGACAACCGGACTTAATTCCCCGGCCCGTGTCAAGGTTATAACCTTCCTCTCCTGTCTCCATCTTCTCTTTCATTCTCTTGAAGATGCTCCTCGATTACTGCACAATCGTTCCTAAAAGTGGTCACCTCGTCCCGGTTTCCCCCACGGGTTGGTGAGGGAGCCTGAGCCTCGGCTCTTCAAACATCTGCGGATTAAATACTGTCCCCGAGGGTCCTTCTGCCCAAACCCGCGAATCATCTTCGGCAATGACTGACTCTAGGAAGACACTTCGTTCTCCCGGTAGTTGTGCGCATGAACCGGCTGTTGGATGAATGTACAGTGTGGCCGTTACCTGATCTGCTTAAGAATTCGATGACCCGGGTAATGGAGCCACACTTTTGGAAGGTCCTCGAAGTTCCTGAAACCTTGGATCACTCCAGCCCTTCCTGGTAATCCAGATTGTTTTATGGAATTTAGTTATTTATAAAATAAATTAACCACTTTCACTAAGAGCCTGGGTAGCTCAGTTGGTAGAGCATCAGACTTTTAATCTGAGGGTCCAGGGTTCAAGTCCCTGTTCAGGCATCACGTGTACATTTTAGTTCAGCCACGTGCGGAAGAGGGACCCTACATGTCGCCCAAATGAACTCAACTTCTTTACAGACTTTCAGGCCTAATCTTAGCTTCATGTAATTATACCTTCTAAGAACAAACTAAACAGGTCCTAGACTTTGCAAGGGAATTTGGAATTGTGGGTGATAGAAAGAAAGACAAGAACAATAAAAAACTTGTCACAGAATTACTATGAATTCTGCCCTTTTAAAATTCCCTGTCATTCTGTGGGGGTGACTCCCTGGAAGGTGGGGTGCAGTTTGATTAGATCCTACTAGAACATAAACTGAGAGCGGTGATTTCTGGGGTTCCCCAGCTCTTTCACCTGATGGTAGTACTACAAGTCTTGCCCACTCTGCAAAACGTAGTTGGTGAACAAAAATCCAAACACATTTTGAGATTGTGTTCGCCATCCACCTTGTGTGTTCATTAAATAGCTACCCTTCTTGGGGCGCCTGGCTGGCTTAGTCGGTAGAGCCTGTGACTCTGGATATTAGGGTTGTGAATTCGAGTCCCACGTTGGGTGTAGCGATTACTTAAAAATAAAATCGTAAAAAGAAAAAGCTACTCTCCTTCTGAGATTTAAATATGCTGTAAAAGCTCTTGAAACGAGGTTCTTTGCATTTGTTCTGTGTCCAGCACTATATAGATTTTTGTAAGATTTTAACTGCACTTTGGACAAAAAGTCAAGGTTTTCACCTGGTGGGTACTGTGTGTGCAAAGCAAGATAGCCTCTGCCTCATCATTGTTTTCTTCATTTCCACTGTCATATATCTGCAGGAGAAGAACACCATGTCTGAAAAGTTGTGGGGGTTTTCCCCTGCCTTAAAATGGACCTCAGAAATCCTCCACCAGACAGAGCAGCAGAATCCTCTGTATCTAGATGTGCCTGACGTAAAAATGTCAAATAGCTCCTCAACAGAAACACATATTAAAAGATCAAAAGTTTGCTGTTTGTTCTCCGGATCGAATTTCTCGCCTGCCCTTCAGTACTTAACTCAGTCAGTGAAAGGATGAGATCTCCCAGATGAGCTGAAGGAATCTACAGCTTCAACATCTCCCAAAAGTGTGGATCAATTACCTAGGGTCTCGGGCTGGTGCCAGAGCCTTTATCACTGAGCAGATCATTTAACCTCCACATTGTACATTTGCTAAACGGAGGATTTATGCACACAATTGCATAGGAAATGAAGGAGAAAAGTTGAGCTCAAACAAGAGCAGGTTCCATTTCGGAGTGTTTTCACTGGAGTCAGTCAGGGATTGCAGAAAGCGGGTAGGTGGGCAGAGCAGGGGCCCAGGGACATCATTATTCTTACAGGGCACGAAGAGCAGGGCATGAGGTTCCTTTATGAATCTGAGGAGAGATGAGTCCAATGACTGGAGCTCATTTAATTATTCAGGAAAGTGAAAGATAGGGAGAGAGAGCTGAAGGTCAAAATTACAAAGCAGGGCGTATGAGTCTGTTTCCCCCTTTGGAGTTTTCCCTGCACTTTCATAATTGGGATTTTGCAGGTTGTTTAGAGTCAGAAAAAAAAGGGATGTGGTGCACACTTCAGAGGCCTTCTTCAACTGGAAAAGACCGTTTCCCTCAGAACCCACTTCTCGCTTCTCAGTAGGTGTTTCCTCTGCTCATTCCCCCTCCTCCCTTCTCTCTACCGTTCCCCAGTCCCCTCTCCTCCTTTTTCCCTCTTCTCTCTTCTCTGCTTCCCTCTCTGTTACCCCTCATCTGCCACCTAAAGTCTCTAAAGGCAAAGTGGAGCAGAATTAAAACACGTTATCCCCGCTGCACCCTTTGGCATTCTGTGGTGACTCTATGATTTGGAGGAGAAACACGAAGTTACTTTTGTTGTTATATGATGGGTAGATAGGTACATGACGATCTAAGCTAGATAACTAGGGGTTTTTTTAAAAATGCTATACAAATAGTTTAGATTTTATATTAAATACAATAAACATTTGAATATGTTAGTAACATAATCAGAATAACCAATGACAGAGAAATGACTAATGGCTCCCAAACTTTGAGGCCCACTGAGATCACCTGGGAATTTCCAACACCTATTGGAGGCTGGCTCCCACCTCCAGACATTCTACTTTAATTGGCTTGGGTGCCAGCCTCCATCAGGGATTTTAGAAGCTTCTAGGTGATTCTAACGTACAGCAACATTCTAATGTACATTGAGAGTTTTCCCAAGGGTGGTTGGTTCCTGTACCACCAACATCTCCATAACTGGAGCTCTTGCTAGAAATACAGAATGTCCAGACACACACTGTATCTACTAGGGGAGAATGTGCATTTGACAAAAATACCCAGGTAATCCCGAAGCGCTTAAAGTGGGAGAAATACTGGCTTACAACACCTGTCTCTGCTAATACTTCCATGTTTACTCAGTTTGAAACACTATATAACAACTTATGTCAAGGTTCACCTGTGTCAAAAAAAATTGTCAAAGTTTTGGAAATGGACAAGAGAAAAGTATTGGGTGTCCTTTCAGGGAAGTTTTGGACATTGTCTGATAGGCTTTTGGAAATTATTTGGTTCTGAGTGTGCACCTTTAATTGAATTCCTTTTTACTAAACTATTCTTGAGTTTTGTATGGTACAAGTTGACTTGCAATGCAAATGATATTTGTCCACAGCAATTCAAGTAAATGTTGCCCAACAAAAAAAGATAATTTCAAGTATCATTGTCCTATAGATTGCTAACCAGTTCCCATTAATGACTCATTTATTAATATCTCCTGAAGACTCTTGGGGTAGACGTTGTTATCCTAAATGTACAGGTGCAGAGAGGGGACTGGGGGGCACAGCACCCTAAGACGTCACCCACTATGTAAGCGATGCAGCCTCAATTCAAACACAGCTATCCTTGATTCAAGGTGCTTACGGTTTCCGCTACTTTCCCAAAAAACAGGTTGAGCTGCTTCATTTTCTTGTCAGCTCTACCGAAGCTCGTCCTTTCCCGCCGCTTCAGTTCGGAGGCAAATCTGAATGGCTACATCGTGCAGACTTTTTAAAAACTCTATCTTTCCTGAAAGCGATTTTGATCAATATTGCCTAGAGCTTTGACCGCAACGATAGGGAAATCGTAGAGCCGGGTAGTCTCTGCGGGCGGCGTTCTGGCTGCAGGGAGTCAGGGGTTCAAGTCCCACGACTGACACACCTGCCATTCAACGGTGCGCGACCTCCCGAGGTTTCTTCTTGCTCCCGCCCCTTCGCCTCCACCCTGCTCGGTCCCCGAGCGCCCGCCCTGCCCAATGCGCCGCGTCCCGCGCCCCGGGTGCTCCAGGGCACCGCCCTCGGTCTCCTTACCTGTCCCGGCAGGTGTCGGTCCCTGCCGGCCGCAAGCACGTCCTCCCGCAGCCCCGCCCGGCTGCAGCGCCTGGACACACCGCCGCGGGGAGACACGCCCCCCCCCCCCGCGCGCACCCCCGACAGTCTGCAGATCGGTTCCCGGCGCAACATCCCGCACAGTTTCCAGGGCGCAGTTTGAACCCGAGCGGGAAAGCGGCCGCGGATGCCCTGCCAAGGCCGGCGGTAAACCAACGCGCGGAAATTCGCCTTAAAACTGGAGATGGAATCCGAGCAGGAAGACCTCGTTTCCAGGGAGCCACCCCGGGAAGGTTTGTTAACTCTGAAAAGGGCAGAGGCAAAAGGGGCGGCTGCTCTCTCCCCGTCGGGGAATCGAACCCCGGTCTCCCGCGTGACAGGCGGGGATACTCACCACTATACTAACGAGGAGGACGTGCTCCCACTTGCAAAGTCTTGATTACAGAGGATTCACACGGTGGGTTCTGGCCTTTCTTTCCTGTGCACGGAATTCCTGGGACATTCACCCATCTCTACAAGAGTCATCTGTTACAAGATTCTATAAAACAGATTTCGCAATGTGACTTCGAAAATCTAAAAATGACAGCCCACCAAAGATTAGACATTGCTGCATATGGTTTTATCACTCATAGCAAAGAAATGTTCCTTAACAGCAAGAAATGCATTAAACATTTTCAAAAAGCCTTCCCCCCACCCCCAAAATAACTTTCCTCCTTCTTCGCTTCAAGTTTATTCCTTATTTTAGATTTGCCTCAAAGGTCACCTTCCCCTGGGACATTTTCTCGGATCACTCTGCGTTAGATGTACTGCCTCTTTTTCGGTTTGCCACAGTAAGAATCGCAGGTGTTATGTATGAATTTCTACATGGAGTACAAGTAAGAGCTTACTCTCAAAATCTATATCTTAGATTTCCCAGCGTTGGCATTAAATGAGTTCTTATTTTTGCATAGCCTTTTAGTTGTGGAAATCCCACTATTAGGAATATTCCTCAGTGAAATTCCAGCTCAGTTAGTTCCACAAGGGGCTTCATAGGAGATAGTCATTGTAGCAACTCAAGGTAGCAAAGAATTGAAGACATACTGGAGGTCAATTACTGAAATGAATGTGTATCCTGAGAGAACAACAATACGTTTCCTACCGCTTCAGAACAAATCACTACAAACCCTAGAAATGTGTGATCTCTCAGTTCTAGAGACGAGTAGTCAGAGATCAAGATGTCAGGGGCAGGGCTGTCTCTGAAGGCTGTAGTGAAGACGCTTTCTTGGCTTCTTCCCAGCTTCTTGTGGCTCTGGGCAGTGCTCCCGGCTCCTTGGCCTATACCCATCCCAATCTCTGCCTCTGTCTGTCTCTGTGTGTCCTTTCTTAACAAAGACACCAGCCACTGGATTTAGGATCCACTGTAATTTAATTTAACTAATCTTAATTTAACTCATTACATCTGCAAAAACCTTTTTCCAAGTAAGGTCACATTCTGAGGTTCTGGATAGACTTTCCAAGGGATGCTATTTAGCCCCCTACAAATAAAAATAGAAGATAAACTGTTTATGCATAAACTTAGTTGACTGCACCAAAATATGCACCAAGAGCTGGAAATGTGCTGATTAAAACTGGTGGTGGCTGAAAGAGCAGGGAGCTGGGAGGGAGGAATATATAGTGCTATGTTATTGTTGCTCGGACAAAAAAGCAGAAGAGATTGTCTAAAGAAAGAGGAGAACAAAGCTCTTAAATGACACGATGAGGACCATAACTAACAGTTAAAAATACAAACTTTCTAAAAATATTAAAAAAGGTAAAATGACAAAATACCCTATTTTCAAAAGAGACATTAAAGACCTAAATAAATGGAGAAGTATATAATTTTATGGATGGGGGACTTAATATCTCAATGATATCATTTCTTCCTAATTTGATCTATGAACTCAATGTAATTCCAATATAAATTCCAACAGTGTTTTCCAAGAACTTGATAAAATTTCCAAGACCTTGTTGTAAAATTATATGTAAGTGTATAGGGCCTATAATATCAAGGACACTTTTACTAAAAATAAGGGGAGGATTGCCAACAAGCTTGCAGAACTTATTAGACACTCCAGGAATTAAAATATTTCAATACAGGCACTGGCATTGAACCTCAAATTGATTAAATAGGACAGAGAGCTCAGAAGAGATTGTGTGTTTATATGGTTTGGTATATGGACAGTGGTGGTATGCCAGTGCAGGGGAGAGTCCAAGCTATTTAATAAGTGGAGCTAGGAAAAAATATTGTATTCCCATGGATGGAAATATGAAATTGGATAAAGATTAACACTAGAAAGATCAAGGATATAAATGTCAAAAACAAAATTTAAAACTCTCGGTAGCATGTATATGAATCAATCAGGAACTTGTTTATACTGTCCTGGGTAACAATGTGGAGAAATTTAATACAGTAAACTGGCTACATTAATGATAGAAGAACTGATGTGATCAATGGGACAGAGACTATCTACATGGAAAGCCACCAAACGTTCAAAGGCCAGGTTACCTGGGAGAACTGGAAACCACAGCAGATGTGCCTTGAAGGCATTTGATGCTTTGAGGAGGTGCAGCTAGGGCCAAGCGGGGGTGTGTAAAGCCTGCTTCCACTCTTGCTTCTCTCCTCTCATCTCCATCCAGTGCTGAACACTGATTTAAACCCAACCAGAAGCCACCCGACCGAGCAAGTTGGGGAACGTGGCTTCCATGGGCCAGCATCTCTGTGTTGTAGAGCACCAAGGAGCATGGGATGTGAATCACTCTGAGCACAGACGTGGGAGGGCTGCCCCTTTTGCTACTCATCATCCAATCTCAGCATTTTCCTAAAATTTAACTTACATTCAAAAAGTTAATGCTCTGTACACATGAAGATATCCTCAAAAGCTTCCAAGAAAGAAAAGCAAAGTACCATCATACCTTTGGAAAGAGAGGGGAATTGGAATTAGACCCCAGATCTAATCACACTAGCCCCGGTTCACTGAGAACTGAAACCAAGGAGACTATGCAGCTACTGCAGAAGATGGTGTCCAGAGTAGAAAGAGGGGTGGAAGTTACCTGGCTACTCTATCCCTTTTGCGCTCTAATCTCCCACCAGTGCATTTTATTCACTAAACTAAACTGCAGTCAGGTGGGAAGTTGGTTTGGGAAATACAGCCTGAGGAATGGCGCCCTCTTGATCCCAAATTAGCAGAAAGAGGAGGGCTACCTCGTGAGAATGTGTATTGGAACAGCAACGACTGGGAGAGACCGGTTAAATACGACACAGAAACGCGCAAGGTTCAAGAATGGGTTTGCGTGAATGAAATGAAGTTTCTTTTAACCAAATTATCGCTTAAAATGAAAACACAAGTTACACTGAGAAAGGCTAACTGCAATTCAAATGAATGATTGAATGGAATTGCAAGAAACTGATGAGAAAAAGAAAAAAATGTATCAAGAACTCCCACACATGAAAGAGCCAAGCACATCAACCCAATAGAAAAATGGGCAGTCACATAAATAAATAAACTGGAATTCAGGAGAAAATTCAAATGTATAAATCCAAACATACGTAGAGATGTTCAATGTCATCGTGATACAAAAATGGAAGCCATTCTGCCATAAACTTACTTCCGCTTGATAGGATAAAAATGTAATGTACAAAAATAACAACAGCTGGAGAGGATTTGAGTAAACAATATCCCTTTATACATTGCCCAAAGACACCATGGTGGTTAATTTCACGTGTTACTTTGCCTGGATCACAGGGTACCCAGATATTTGGCTAAACATTGTTTCTAGGTGTGTCTGTAAGGGTGTTTCTGGGTGAAATTAGCACTTGAATGAGTGGATTCACTGAAGCCTTTTGCCCTCCACAATGTGGATGAGCATCATTCAAGCCCTTGAGAGTCTCGAGAGAACAAAAAGGCAGAGAAAGAATTCAGCCCCTCCTGCCTGATTGCTCAAGTTGGAAACAGAGATTTTCTTCTGCCTTTGGCACTCCTGGTTCTCAGGCCCTTGGACTCGGGTTGAATTACATGGAGCAGAATGTTATGGACTGAATGCGTACCCCCAAACTCATATGTTGAAATCTTGATCTCCAATGTGATGGTATTAGGAAGTGGGTCCTTTGAGGTGATTAGGTCATGAGGTAGTCCCCACTGAATAGAATTAGTGCCCTTTAAAGGAGACCCCAAAGAGCTCTCCTGACCTTCCAACCCATGAGGACTCAGTGAGAAGACAGTGGTTTAGGAACCAGGACGCTCTCATCGAACAGCTGAAGCTGTCAGCGCCTTGATCTCAGACGTCCCAGCCTCTAAAACTGAGAAAGAAATCTCTGTTGTTTATAAGCCACCGAGTCTATGGTCATTTGTCATGGTGGCCCCAGCGGACTAAGACAGGGGCACACATTTTTACAGCTTTGGAAAAACAGTTTGTTATAACCTCAAATAGTTAAAACATTTACATAACCTTACAAATCAACAATTTGTCTTCTAGGAAGGTACTCACAAGATATACATGCACACTTTGCCTTCTTGAGCTTTGCTTTATTGCTTTTATTGTTTTTTACAAACTGCAGGTTTGTGGCAACCCTGCGGTGAGCAAGTTTGCTGGCGCCATTTTCCCAACCGCATTCGCTTACTTCGTGTGCCCGTGTCACACTTTGGTAATTCTGACGATATTTCAAACTCTTTTGTTATTATTATATTTGTTGCGGTGATCTGTGACCGGTGACCTTTGATGTTATGTTGTAATTGTTTTTGGGGTGCCACGAACCGCACCCAAATAAGAGAGTGAACTTACTTCATCAATGTTCTGTATGCTTTGACTGGCCGGCCCATCCCCATTCCCCTCCCACTCCTTGGCCTTTGTATTTCTGGAGACACAACAGTGTTGAAATTAGGCCAATTAGTAACCCTACAATGGCCTCTAATTGTTCAAGTGAAAGGAGGAATGGTGTGTCTCTCGCTTTAAATCAAAGCTAGCAATGGTCAAGGGAGGAAAGCATGTCGAAAGCCGAGACAGGCTGAAAGCCAGGCCTCTTGTGCCAAACAGTGAGCCAAGTTGTGAATGCAAAGGGAACGTTCTTGAAGGAAATTAAAAATGTTATTCCAGGGAAGACACGAATGATAAGAAAGTGAAACAGCCTTATTGCTGATATGGAGAAAGTTTGAGTGGTTTGGACAGAAGATCAAACCATTCCCTGAAGCTGAAGCCTCATCCAGGGCAAGGCCTTAACTCTCCAATTCTAGGAATGTTGTTCCTGAGCTATTTATCAAAGTCTATCTTTGCACCTGTGGTTTGAAATGCATTCTCTATCATATACTAAATGTCCTTATGTGATCTGGTTTATTTCTGGACTTTGTATTTTATTGCACTGAGCTATTTGTCTATTCATTTGTGAATACCACAATTTGGTATATTTAAATATCTAAAAATATTTACATTTCAAGAAATATGATAAACAAACTAAAAACAGCTGACAAATTTGGGGGAGGAGGAGAAGAAGAAGGAGTATTTGCAATACATATCACAGATAAAGTGTTAATATCCCTAATATAGAGATAAACAATTAACGATTAATTAACAATTAACGATTGAAAAAAATCCAAAACTTCATCGTAAAATAGTCAAAAGATGTTAATAGACAATCTTTTTAAAGATAGAAAAAGGGCCCTTATATATATGAATATGTGTCCAAACTCTCTAATAGATAAAGAAATGCAAATTGAGACCAAACTGAGATGCTATTTTTCTGCTTTTAGATTTGCAAAAATTAAAGAGCATGTCAAAGATCTGGGGAACAGGCAGTCTTATTTATTGCTAGTGGGAATACAAATTGATACAACATTTATGGAGGGGAATTTGGGTATATCTAACAAGATTGCATATGCATTCATCATTTCTTCCAACAATCTCAAATCTAGTGATTTACTCTGAAAATCTACCTTCAACAGAATGAAAATACACACGTGTCTATTTATTTGTTGCAGTATTGTCTGTAACTGCAAACAACCTAAAAGCTCATGCAAAAGAAAGTGGTTAAATAAAGTGTTACTTCCACATAATGGAGTACGTATGCAGCTGTAAAAATATAAAAAAGAACAGGGAAGATCTCTATGAACTGACAGAGCAATACCTAGGATCTATCCTTAAGTGAAAACATTAAGTGCAGATCAACATCTATAGCATTCTACCTTTAGCTTAAGAAAGAAGGGGAAACTTAAAAATTATGTATCTGCGTGTTTATTCAAAAAGAGATCCAGGAAGGGTAAACCAGAACCCGGAGAGACTGATGACCCACAGAGAGCAGGTGGGAGTGAATGGAGAGAGACAGACAGAGAAAAGCGAGAGAACCATTGGGGTGAGTGACATTTCTCTCAGTACATCTCCCTGCAGAGTTTTGACTTTTAGAATGATGTTATCTTTCATGTGTGTACAAAAATAATAAATAACATAAACAAGGACCGGATAGGGATTCAAAATGGCACACACCTGATTATTTCAAACTAATAATATAACAACAGAGAAGGAGAGAACTGACACAATGAACGCGGGTGCAGTATTTCTATTTCATATCATCAGGCTAAAAGTATACAGAATTACCAAAACCGAATTCACAGCCGCGTGATTGAACACACTGCCCAGAGAAACCGTGCTCTTGGAGCCCAGGTTCAGGGTCTTCAACCATAATCGAAATCCCTGGATAACAACAGAAACTTTGTAATGTAAAGACAAAAAAGACAGCTAAGACCATTTCAAAAATGTGTTTGCATATTATAGCTTTAACAACCAGGGGCTTTTAAGATGCTACACATTTTTTTGTGTAGGGAGAGTCGGTCCAAACTGTGGGGAGCCTCAGAGACGACTGGACAGAGTCACTGCTCTCTTAAATTCTTATCAGGTCCCCCTAAAATGCTCCCCCGCCACTCCAAGATGAATGAAGCACGTCAAGGGAACTTTAGAATGGCTGACTTAGTAATTGCGTCCCTTGTGTATTATTTTTACATCAAGCCCTTTTTCAATTCCTTTTGGCATCTTGGGACCACGTTTTAATTAATATTGGGAAGAGGTAATTACTGAAACACTAGAACATAAACCACTTCAAGGATATGCCTTTGTTTTGGCTGTTATGGATACCCCACTCCAGAGGTGTTCTAAGTGAATCCAGACCTTACCGAAATAAAAGGAGCGGTTATCGCCTGAACAGGGACTTGAACCCTGGACCCTCAGATTAAAAGTCTGATGCTCTACCGACTGAGCTACCCAGGCCTCGCGTAAGCTGCCTTCGTTCACTCTATAAATAAGAGCTCCAGGAAGCGCTAGTTACGTTCACGGTTTCAGAAACTACCAGCGTCTTCCCGGTGCGCGGGTCACACCCTCCAGCGCGGCGCCGCACCTGAGCTTGATGGCACTGAGCATTGCAATTCTTCCTTCCACAATTACCGGGTGATAGTTACTGCAGGAGGATTGCCAGGAAAGTGGCTCAGAACACGGTGGGATCCACTGGGGAGGGAATGAATATTCCTGCAAGTGAGGACAGAGCCCTTGGGGCCGGCCTTCCAGTGGACTCGCAGGTCCCTTGCCGGGAGGAAGAGGTGTCCGTTCCACCAATGGCTTCGGTAACTGGAAGAACTTCAGGAGAGCCAAACTTCGGTGAGGATGGAAGGTTGTGGACAAGGCAGGAGGTTCACTTCCTGTTCTTTCTAACAGTGTTTTCTTTCGGAGTTGGGGGTCCTGGGATGTTGATGGCGGAGCAACGGCCAGATGGACGTGACACCCTCTCCTGAGTGGGGCTTCGGTCCGGGAAACTAACCCCCTGGAGCCCGCGGCTCTGCAATTCCTTCCTCGCCATCCTCACCTTCCTCCACGCTCCCTTCGTTCACCCTCTCCCCGTCCCCCTGCCCCCCTCCCCTGTCCAACCTCCCTTTTGCCAGTTCTGCCATTTTTGCGCCCCCTCGTCCGTCCTTCCACGGCAGTGGACCCTATAACGCGCCGCCCCCTCGCCACCAACGCTCACCGGAGTCCACTTGGATCCACTTGCTCTATTTTTTAACTCCACGTTTTATGCTGAGCTGCATCCTATTAAAAGGCAGGAAGGACCAGGCAGATGGAAAGGCGTGCGGCCTCTGTCACTGCAGATCTTCGCTCGTTCATGAGACCCGGTAGCCCCTCTGCAGAGCAAAGAAGCAGGGGAGAGTCAGTGCATATGGACAAGGAGTAAGATGGTGCGTTGTTTCCCCGTACGTTGTGAGCTTTAAAAAAAATGTGACTAAAGACACAATTTTGATAATGGCCAATTTTCAACAGGATCCGAAAGAGAACAAGAGATGTAAAGCAACACTGTCAAGGCCATGAATGCTCGGGACTTGGTTTGGTCGGCCTGGTGCTCTGTGGCAATTTTGGAACTTGAGGAATAAAGCGTGCGATTTCGCGTTGGGAGTAATAAAACGCTGTAGCAGAGGATGGTTTCGATCCATCGACCTCTGGGTTATGGGCCCAGCACGCTCCCGCTGCGCCACTCTGCTGCCTGCTATCGACGACCCTTTGATTCTCAGAGATTTGTTTGTGCCTTAGCACAGTCAACCACCGTACCAACACTCCCTTTTCCTCTTTTGCGCCCCGCTCCTCTACTCCGTCTCCCACTCTGGGCGTACCCCACACTGCCTTCTCAAACGCGCGGCCTACAGACATCTCTAGGACGCCTTTGCAACCTACTCAAGAGAACCAGAATCTGAACGGAAGCCCTTTCTCGGGAGCTCGGTGTTCACCGGCTGGGGCTTCCCACACGGATTTCTAGGTGTGGATTCAAAACTAGGCTCTCCTGCGCCTCCACCAGCGCACTCGGCAGCTCCGCGACCCTCGCGGGGCGGAGGGCGTGGGGGCAAGAGCCTGGGCGCGGGGCCCGGGAGCAGGGCGCGGCCCGGGCGGAGCGGGGCGGGGGCGGAGCGAGGGCAGGACAGAGGGAGGGGCAGGCGGGAGCGGGGGCGGGGCGAGGGCCGGGCAGAGGGAGGGGCAGGCGGGGGCGGGGCGAGGACCGAGCGGAGGGGCGGGGTGAGGGCGGGGCGAGGGCCGGGCAGAGGGAGGAGCATGCAGGGGCGGGGGCGGGGCGAGGGCCGGGCAGAGGGAGGGGCAGGCGGGGGCGGGGCGAGGACCGAGCGGAGGGGCGGGGTGAGGGCGGGGCGAGGGCAGGACAGAGGGAGGGGCAGGCGGGGGCGGGACTCCCCGCGGCTGGCCACTGTCCCCGCGGAGGGGAAGGGGGGGACGCGGTGTGGCGGGAAGACCCCAGGATCATGACCTGAGACGAAGGCAGACAACCACTGAGCCACCCAGGTGCCCCATAAATATCTCATTTCTATCGCTCACTCCTCACTGCCTCGTCTTTAGCTTCAAAATTGTCTTTCAATTTCTATTCAGAAACTTAAAGATCTTGTGTAGAAGGCCCGTGGTGCAGTCACAGTTCAGACCCGGCTTGGAACTGCTAGAGGAGCCGCAGGGGACATCCCATCACTGGAGGGACCACGCTGTTATCTCTCCCTCGAGGTTCCGAACGCGGTTTGAGTAGTGACACACAAATTAAATTTTGAACAATTATTTTTAAAGGCCTTTAAACCATAAAGATATTTATTATCTCAGTACTGAATTAGCCTGTTAACCTTAAAAACAAAAACTGCCAATTATTTTATCAGCAAAAGATGGTTTATTTGGGAATAAAAGAGAATTGCGGTCTGGAACAAACAGGCTATGGCAAAACCATAGGCAAGTCCAGAGAACAGAGGAGAAATACGCTCTTATAAGGAGAAAAAGGGTAAGTTGGGAAGACAGTTACAAATGAAAAGCCCATTGGAATAAACTGGGAGTTGAAGTATGGTGGCTTATTGGCTGAGCTGAGGTGGGGGGGGACGAGGACAGCGTCTCTTCCTGTGGCTGGAATAGTAGAATAGTATCCATGTGCAAGGTCAAGTCCATGCAAGGTTAACTCCCTCTCTTCATGTTGGGTCTCCCGTTGGAATGGTAGGGCAGAAAGTGTTGTTGGGTGGACTGGGGAGAACCCCGGGCCCCAACGCCTCTGCCCAGCCCATCCCCAGGATGTCCCTGGGAGGCTCTTGGTCTTGTCACGAGAAAGAATTCAAGGACAGACCAGACACAATAGTTGAGAGGTGCAAGTAGAAAGTTTATTAAAGTGAGAGATTGTGAAAGCAGGTGAGCTCAAGGGAGAGTTGCCTATACAGGGTTTGAGTTACCATCTTTCACTGACCATTGTTAACTAGGGGATGTAATATTTATTACATGGGGAGGGTTTGTTTTTGTTTTTTTGTTTTGTTTTGGTTTTGGTTTTTTTTGGTTCTGTGACTTTTCACCCTTACTTGGTCAGGGTTTCCCACCTGCCTTCTTTGTCTTGGGCCTGTCTGATGCAATCTGGCTTCTTGTGGTTTTGTTCTGGAGTGCTACCAGTACCAGCCTTTAACTTCCTCTTTGTTGGCCTCCTCCCTGTTGGAACCTAACTAACGCCTACTCTAGCAGGATGGAGTTAGTTACTTCAATCAATCAAATTGTGGGTCTTTAATGTCCGTGGTTATATCTCTGGTCTGCTAGACTTTGTGTTTCAGTTGACTTGCATATCGTATTGGGCTTGAGAAACAAATATCACATGCCTTCTAGAGCCTCTGCTGATTTTGAATTCCCTTCACAATACATACATCTGATATTTTAAATAATCAAGGAGGGAGGGATAGAAAAAAGATTCAGAACAAAGGAAGAAGAAAGAAGAAGAATACATTTATTTTTATTAATCTGGGGAACATAAGACGATTAGAAAGTGTAGGGGAGGAAAAGTTTTCCTTCTATCCTTCTAGATTCTTTTGGCTAGTCTACTAATTAAATTGACATAAAACAGGTCAATAGGACAAAAACAAATTTGATTTCTTATCTATGGGAGCCCCAAAGATAAGAGACTCAAGGGCAAGTTGACTTATATGTCATCCTGAGCTAAAGAATGGGATGGGGGTCTGGGGCTTCAAAGAGAAGGAAAACAATTCATGGGAAGATGGGAAAAGCAAATGTTTGGTGAGCAAATGTTTGTCATGCCAGGCAAAGACAATGGGACACAGGGAGGACTTTGAACAAACAGGCCCTGCTAGTCCCCCTCAGCTTACCACACCTGGCCCATACACTTTATAATTATCTCTGCTAATAGCTCTCTTCCTGGACCAGGCCCTCTATCTAAATTCTTTTAGGCAATTGGGTCCAAATACCAAAGTGGCACAACCTTGGTGGCATATTCTGCTCCCCTTCAAAAGCATGTAAACTAAGGAAAGCATAAAAGGTTTTAAAATGTTCCATCTGACCACAGTACTGCAATTAAATACATATGTCCCCAGTTTTATAAATAGGTAAACTAAGAGTCAGAACTAAGTGACCTGATCAAACGTGTCTCCCTCTCCACTAACACTCCCCTGATTGGCTTACTGTTAAACAGCTTATATAAGATTTCATATATGTCAGAAAAAAATTGTCAAAGACTTAAAAGTGGACCACAGAAATTATTGGGTCCTTGCCTTAGTGAAGTGCTAGGCATTGTCTGCCAGACCCTCCGGGAATTATTTTATAAGAACGTGACCCTTTAACTGACCTTCTATTCACTAGGCTTTTCTAGAACTCTATGATGGTAGAAGTTAACTTATAGAAAGTGACAATAATGCAAGTGATTCTTGCTTATATCAGCACAAAAGATTTTGCTCAGTTGAGATACAATTTTGCCCAGTAGAAGAGATAACTCCAAACATTGTTTTATTGCCCTATAGGATGTTAACCAGTTTTGCATCTTTTACCAACTTATTTCAGCATTTCTGATTGTGTGTTGTCTGTTCTTCATACTCTTCTTTGAAGCATTTCTATCAGTTTACCCATTAATTGGCGAGATATATGAAATCTTTGACATTGTGTTTATATTATATTTGTTTAAAAGTCAAGTTGTCAGCTTTTCATCTGATTGATGACACCAATATGTTTTGCGAATTTAAAAGAGAGAAGGAGAAAGAAGTCCTGACTGAGATGTGAAGCGCATCTTGACAGAGCCATGACCCAAGGTGGGCGGGCGATTGTTAAGTTGCTGAAAATACCAGTGTACGGGGGATATTTCAGGCCCCCTCAGGGTCCCCCTCCCCACTAATAAAACTTGTTGAGATAAAGTACTATGAGGGACCGTGCGGGAGAGTCTGTGAACCCCGGGGAGAGCCCCCTAGACGGTGGTTTCCACGTGGCACGGATCAAACCCGCATCTCCAGCTCCCACGTCTAAGGCCCGTCCTGCAAGTCTCGGCCAGCAGGGTTTGGGGGCAGCGGGAGAAAGACCTCCAGAGGGGTGCGGGCGCCCGGACTGCAGAGCTGCGTTCATCCTGTCGCCAACTCGCAGTTTCCCCGCAGACCTGGTCCGGTCCCAGGTTTGGGTTTTGCCGGTCGTGCTGAATGCTTGTTCGCTCCAGCACCTGCTAGAAATAGCTCTCCGCTCCCTTCCTGGATGGAAGGTCTTTGATCACTGACAGTTGTTACTTCGCACGGCTCTCGCGTGTCGTGTCAGGATGGCCGAGTGGTCTAAGGCGCCAGACTCAAGCACTTGCTTCCCGCACTGGGACTTCTGGTCTCCGCATGGAGGCGTGGGTTCGAATCCCACTTCTGACATGGCTCTTTTTTGTTCTTGCCATACTCATCAAACATTTTCACCTTTAGGTCCTAGGTCTCATTCTTCCCTCTCGAGACTCCTCCCGCTCTCCTCCTCCTCTCGGCCCCATCCCGATTTCCCCGCACGAGGGCAGCACCCTCCGTTACTTCGTCCTTCCCCTCCCCCCACCAGACCTCTTCACAGGCAACATCATCCGGCTTACAGCACCTCCGAAGGCATCTCTCGCACCCCAGCCGGGGAGCTGACCAATGAAAATTCTCCGTTAGAGAACCTGCGTGTCTCCACAGCCCATTGGGCGCATTTAAACATCTCAGAGCCACCAGTGACCCCCTCTTCCTGGAGAGAAGGCGGCAGTGATTTCCATCAGAAGGTCATGCCTTTTTCTGCCAACCCGGTAACCTTAACGAAGCCTGGGAACTCGTCTTAAAACCAAACCAAACAAACAAACAAACAAACAAACAAACAAACAAATACAAGGTAACCAGAAAGACCTCCCTTTCCTGGGAGAGACGAGCAGCCAGATCTGTGGTCTGTGGGAGGAAGATGCTACACTGTCTGCCTCGCCATTGGGAAAGTAAAGGCCAGTCTCCTGCCTGACCATGAGAACGAGAAGACCGAGGCTTTCTTGAGTAGTAGCTCAGCTGAAAAGGCTCCCACACATCTGTCCTAGGCTTTTCCACTGGGGAAATTGTTACCGGACAGAGAACTGGTTCCCAACTCAGGTGGGCTGCTCCCTGCTGGAAAATCAGTGCTCAGAGACAAGAGACAATGGGAAAGGGAAGCTGGCAACCTGGGAAGATGGTGGACTAATGTCTCAAAGACCATCTTCCCTGTCCAGGTGTTGCTGGAAGGCCGTGAAGGGGAAGGCATGGGGAAAGGGAGGAAGCTACATGCAGGAGAAGCAGGTGCCCAGGCGGTTACTCACATGTGGACGTGACCCTGCACAGACTTGCTGGACTCTGAGTCAGCTATTTTCAAATGCAGTCAGGCCTTATCTTCTGGGAAAGTCTGGTCCTTCACTCCTCAAGGCCAGTGGTCTGCAAATCTCAAGGAAAGTAGGTTATTTCTGCTGCAGTTTAAGGAACTTAGGTCAGCAAGCAAGAAGCCCATAAGCTTGAAACAAGTTAACCCTTAAGACTGGTTGGAGTGTTGTTACAAAATTACTGGGAAATTCACTGCTTTTCCCCACAGAGAGAAACTGAAAGAAACAAAACAGAATCAATAATACATCTGCTGGAATTGATTTGCAGCCTTTGTGTTTTTATATTAGTGAGATATACCATACGAGTAAATACATACATTTTCTGGTTTTGCCTTTTGCCTTTAAAAGAGTATCAACATACGTTATGTTGCCATCGTCCAGGTTGAATATCAAATGACACATTGGGGAACGGGGCAAATACTCAGATCACTGCTTCCACATTTCCATCAAGCTCCGTAACAGTTTCCTGGCTAGAGGGAGCCTCAGAGGCCAGTACTCCTTGTCTTGAGCAGGTTTGGGTACTTTACAAAGGGAAGCAAATGTTGCAAAAGGATCTTTATTTTATTTTATTTTATTTAGGTTTCCCTATCTAGCCCAAAATATACTGTGGGTGCTTTGAAACACAGAAAGTAAAATCAGTAACAGAAAAATAAACAGTCCCAATTCAAAACAATGATTGAAAAGGGTAAAAATGGAGAATACAGGGAAAAATAATTTAGACTTTCATCATTTCAGAGGAAAGGTAAAGCAGGAAAGAGTGGTAGGTGGTTATAAATTTGTAGAAGTGAGAAGGAGAGTGTAAGAAAAGGAATTTAATCATCTTGGGAGGGGGAAAGGAGGCTTTGAATTCAAAGAAGTAAATTAATCACACTTGGCTGTCCATAACTCCCTTTTGTTATTAGTCCATAAAAGGTCACTCCCAGTTATACTTTGATGCATTGTTTTTCCCTGTCATGCCTGGTATCCAACCCTTTCTTCTCCCCCAACATATAGATTTTCTGTAAAGTGTTTAATATTATTCTTTAGAAAAAAAGGTATTCTTCTGCACACCAAAGAAACAATCAACAGAATAAAAAGACAACCTACAGAATGGGAGAAAGATTTTGCAAACCGCCATATTGAATAAGGGGTTAGTATTCAAAATGTGTAAAGAATTCATACAACTTAATAACAACATAACAATCAATCTGATTTTTAAATGGGCAGAGGAACTAAATAGACATTTTTTTCCAAAGAAGACATCCAAATGGACAACAGGTACATGAAAAGGTGCTCAACATCACTGTCAGGGAAAAGCAAACCAAACTCACAATGAGATATCATCTCACACCTGTTAGAATAGCTATCATCAAGAAGACAAGTGATAACAAGTGTTTGGGAAGATGTGGAGAAAAGGGAGCCCTACGTGCTGTTGGTGGGAGTGTTAACTGTGCAGCCACTCTGGAAAACAATATGGAGGTTCCTCAAAAAATTACAAATAGAACTATCATATGACACAGAAATCCCACTTCTGTGTATTTATTCAAAGAAAATGAAAACAGAGTATTGAAGAGACATATGCACTCCCATGTTTATTGAAGTATTATTCACAATAGCCAAGTAACTTTTGTCTGTCAATGCATGAATGGATAAAGATGCGAGAAATATATATGTAGATATAGATAGAAAATTATATATATCTTGTGTGTATATTTATATATAAATATATAAAATTATATATCATTATATATACCCTTCAATTATATGTATAGAACATAGATCTATCTATATTCTCTCTCTCTCTATATATATATAAAATAGTATTTAGCCATGAAAAAAAGGGGAAATTCTGCCATGAATCAACATGGATGGACCCTGAGAATATTATGCGAAGTGAGATAAGTCAGAAAGACAAGTACTACATAATATATTTTATAGGTGGAATTAAAAAAGTATTGTGAAAGCAGAGAGTAAATGGTGGATACCAGGAGGTGGGAGAGGGGTATGGGAGAGATATTGTTCTAGGGTACATATTTGCAGCTAGTAGATACATACTTCCTAGAAACCTAATACACAGTGTAGTGATTATGGACAACAAAATTGTGCTATAAACACTAAACTTGTCAAGAGACTAGATCTTAATTGTTCTCAGCACTAGAAGAAATGATAATTATGTGACCAGACAGAACTAGGTTGTACAACGTTGTGTGTCAAATATATCTCAATTTTTGAAAAAAGAAAAAACTGCTACAAAGACTATACTAGGTCAGCCATGGAGCTGAGCTGGAATCTCACAGAGGTACATCTCCAGGAGAGACACTGCTGAACAGTAATTCAAAAGCTATACAATACAGGAAGACAAACTCATTTAAAAGCAAATCTGCAAAAATCTAAGATCTTAATTTTAAGACCAATATTTTAGCCTGTGTAGAACTTCATAGGATGCATTTTATTAACTTCAAAAAATGAAAGAGAAGACATCTAAATCACATAATTCTGAGATCATATCTCAGAGGGAGCTATTGATTGAGTTAATTTTAACAGCATGGCCATTTCCCTGCTATTGCCGACCTAAACATTTTCAACAGTGTCAGCGAAAAGCCAGGACCCAACGTGCGGTCGACTGGTCCACCGTTGATATGGCTTTTTTTTTTTCTGGGAGGAGAGGAGCTCTGATGACGCCAGGGGTTGCGTCCGAGAGAACATCCCAGCATTCTCTAGTGAGGGGCTTTTCCTTCCTGGGGAGTCGGGGTGTTGAGGGGGAACAAAACCGGAAGTGTCAGAAGTGGGATTCGAACCCACGGCTCCACAGGGAGGCCAGAAGCCCCAGCGCGGGAAGCAAGGGCTTGAGTCTGGCGCCTTGGACCCCTCGGCCATCCTGACACGGTAGCGGCCCGGGCCTGAGGCTTCCTCCCTGGGCTCCCGCCCCCGCGCTCCGCGCCCGCTGCATCGCGGAAAACGACCATTCCCGGGCCTGGCGGGCGAGGCGCGGGTTCCGAACTCTGATGCAGAAACGCAAAGACACGAGCCTCTCCTGCGGGCCTGGAGCCCAGGGCGCCGGCGCGCTGGGGGCGCCCCTCCTGGGCTCTCCCCGCAGCCGGGCCTCGGTCCTCGCAGCGACCCCACCTGGGACCTGGACTGCATGCCGGTCGCCGTGACCTCTGTGACTCGGACCCGCATCCTGCAGCCCAGGTGGAGGCTGCCTGCGCCAGGGTCGGCGGAGACTCAGCCAACAAATGCCTTCCCCACTGCCCTGGGCGCAGGCGCTCATCATCAAGAGACCCTTTCAGTGCATTTCTTTCTTTCTTTCTTTTTTTAAGAGATTTTATTTATTTGCCGCCCAGCAGAGAGCCCGATGCGGGGCTCGATCCCAGGACCCTGGGATCCTGACCTGAGCCGAAGGCAGACGCGCAACGACCGAGCCACCCAGGCGCGCCCCCTTCCGGTGCATTTCGAGGCGTTCGTCCCGTTGTCAACCGCCCGAGACTGTGAAGCCACTGCCCGCAGCCATCTTTCGTTTCCGCACATGGTACGGGATGCAGCTCGGTGTCCTGCCCCGCGGGGTCGCCCGGGCGCTGCGGGACAGGCCTGTCCCTCCTTTCTCTAGAGCCCTCGGAGGCTCTCCATCAGCCGCCCTGGGGGGCAGCGGCTCTTCTGCAACATAAGCTTGGCCGTTTAGAGCTGAAAAAAATATGTTTCAGTGACTGTGGAAATGAAGTAGCCAAAAAAGAAAAAGAAAAAAGCAATAACCTTGTTGCAACTAGTATTCTCGGATTACACTGTGGAGGAGAGAAGCAATGTAACATTCCGGTAAATAGGAGCCTCAACAGGTTTCTATCATTAGGCCGCAAGGGTCTATATCCATAGGATACTTAAATTTGTAGACATCACTTTTAAATCTAACTTAAAATTAATTTTAATTTCTTCATCTGTGACTCTAAAATTGAGTGGGAAATATCTCTCTTGAAAATTAAGTTATTATTTGTACATGTTACTTTTTTTAATGTGACTGTATTTCAGCAGTGCAGTTGCAACAGTATGCAAAATTAAATGTATATTTTGATATATGCCTATGTTGAATTTTTGCATATTGCTTCCTATACCTGTTTGAAGTCTATGTATGTATTTTCTACGAAATGAAAACTTCTGAATATAGCTTTAAAATATCTGGGATACTTGAAAATGGATGTTACTAAAATGTAATGTGAACGTAGAACTGCAGCTGAAAATATGCTATAATCCAGTTGTCTTGGATAGATGGGTTCCTGCACAGTACAGTCAATATTTCATGACCTTCTGGGTAGACTATCTCCTAACATCTCTTTATTATTAATTTATTTTCTGAAGTTTTTCTTTACAAGTTCAGGGGAAATTGGATAAGTGAAATCTGAGGTAGTAGGGGCTCTGAGTTCAGCGGTAGAAAGCCTGTGACCGATTGTGTTTTCCAAAGATGGCCATCGCAACATAGTTCATCGCATGTGCTCTTCCTTTAAAGTGATTTGACACATTTCCTTCGAGAGGTAGGGGTCTGTGTTCCCTCTCATTGAATCTGGAAAGATCTGTGATGCACTGGTATTGATCCCTTGGGACTCCCCAAGCTAGCTCACAAGAGCTTCCAACAGCTTTCTCTCAGAACGTTTGCCCTCAGAACCGAGCCACCATGCTGCCAGAAAGCCCACAGGGAGGGACCCTGTAGAGAGGAGCTGAGGTCTCCGGCCCACAGCCAGCAGCAACCGCCAGACATGTGAATAGGTGACTTCCTGCCCCCAGCCTTCTAGTCTTCCAGTCGGGTCTCCAGAAATCAGGAGCAGAGACAAGCTGTGCTCTGCCCAAATTCCTGACCAAGTCTGTGAGAGAAGACATGATCGGTGGTGTGTAAGTCAAGCCATTACGTTTTAATATGATTTTTTATGCAGCAATAGGTACATCGGTATCAGTCTTGGTCCAATCAGGAGAGAGAAACCATGCAGCAATTTGACAGGAAAAATTGTTTGCTTGCTTATTTATTTACTTATTTTTCCAGTTTTATTGAGATATGATTGACATACAACACCGTGTAAGCTTAAGATATACAACATGATGATTTGATATATGTATATATTGCAAAATGGTGACCATAATAACTGGAGTTAACATGCACACCTCACACTCTGACAATTTTTTCCTTGTGATGAAAACTTTTAAGATCTCCTCTCTCAGCAATTTTCAAGTGTACAATTCAGTATTGCTAACTATAGTTGACATGTTTTACATTATATCCCCAGAACATATTTATCTTGTAATGCCCAGGGAACGTTTTAATATAGAGAATGATTAACTACAGGGGAGACGGGAGGACCAAGGAATTGGCTAGGAAAAAGTAAAGAGAATTCTAAGAACTGTAAGGGTAGCAGCTGTAAGGAGCTGTCACCACCCTGGGGGCTGATAAAGCACCTTAGGAAGTGAGGGCAGAGATTAGCACAGAAGGAAGAGCCCTCCACTCCTCACCCCACCCCTAGCGAAGCCCCAGACCTTGCTGTAGAGGGCACAGCCTGGCTCACCGAAGAGCAGAGACATTGCCTTGCTGTGCTAGCAGAACTTGCTTGAAAGTGCCCTCCGGAACTTGCTGGAAATCCATCTTCTAGCTTTTCTTGGAAAGCTATTCTTGGAGAGGTCTCTCATTGAGGATACTCATCTGGGGGTGAGAGATTTGTGGAGGGCAGAGATCTAGCCACGTTTCTTCCCTCAGTCTTGCGCTGGAGGCCCCATCACCTTCTCTGCCCCGGGGTGCACTTTATTCCCTTTCTTTACCTGAGAGAGGGATAAATCTATCTCCAGATTTCCCATACAGGTGGGCTTGGCGGACCCAGCATGCTCTTCTGTTCTGACTCTTCCCTGGAACCAGCGTAGAATGTCTCATTTGTGGAATTCCTGACATTCTTGCCAAGGAACTTCCCTCCCATGCCCTTTGGACTCGGTTTCAGTTATTTATGCCTAGCGGGAAGTGTGTTTGTACCTTCTCAGCTCCTGCTACCTCCTTCTCATCCTATGAAAGAAGAGACAAGAGCATTTGTTTCACTAAGTCTACCTATTAGGGATTGCAAAGACCAACCGCAGCTGGGGCAATTACAGCCACACTCTGTATTAGTCGTTAGGAGAGCTGTTATGGATTCCAGTTGAGTCCAGTTGGCCAGAAATCTGCCTCCAAAAGGAGCTATTAAAAAATCAGGATCTTCTTTTCGCTTTGTGTACAAACTCCGTCCAATGGAATGAGCGGTGTCCATCAGCCCCAGGTGATATAAATGTGTGTGGATACTGTCAGTGGATACTCTGTTTGAGGGCAAATGACTAGAAGGAGGGAAAACCGTGGGCAGAGCCTCTCGAAGTGTGACTGGCGACCGGCACAATCCATAAATGTTTATTTCCAGTCTGCTCTGTTTCAAGATATGGAGCTTGTGCCAGAGGTAAGTCAACTATATCACTAAGCATCTTGTTTAGTTCTGTTGATGATTTGTTCATAGTGGAGTTCCTCAGGGAAGGCAGGAGTGCATTTAATTATATTCTGGAACAAGTTTACGTCTCTGTGGACCAGGAACTGATGTTTCCTGACTGGCAACTTTGCACACCATGGCTATTACAGGAGTATTCCAACACTCAAGTGCAGGGCGAGGCTGTGCATCTTAAAAAGATAACTCATTCTACTAGCATCATCAGAATGAGATTTCCAAAACATTATTTGTCTAGATCACAGAGTCTCCAAGAGAAACAGACTTGCTTACCCCTCCAGCAGACTAATGGAGCCAGGAAACATGCCTACACTGCAGCCTTAGTTGGCTGTTTGGAATGAACTGAGCTATTGCCTGAAACCAGAATCCACACATTTTCTCCAGAACCAGATGCCTCCTCAGCCTTCTCTGACAGAAGAGCTGCCTTCCACATGCCAGTCTCACCGGGACGCATCTGCTGGAAAGAACCTACACTTCATGCCTTCTTCCTCACTTCACGTCAGGGAGTGGCAAACATACCCGTATTCCTCCTTGCAATGGCTGTACTCTTAATATGGGATGATAAAAATTGTTTAGCAATACATATTACTTGTCAGCTGCTCAAGCTTCAACCTACGCTGTTATCCAAGGCTTATACAAGATGCGCGTTCATGACTCAACCAACCCTGCGCTAACCCTATCACTACAGTTACAACAGCAGGTGCTGATCATTCTCCATTTGCCCATCCAGACCCATTCTCTGCCCGGTTTTTCTGCCCAGGAAGGCTGCATCAGTTGGGCTCTCTTGCGTCCTAGCTCCTGTCTGGACTCAGCCAATGGAAGGCACTAGCAGATGGGAGATGGCAAGAGAGGGAGGTAGAGGTCCCTGGCGTCCCCTCCAAAATTTGGAGATCAGTCCAATGGGTGTTCTGAAAACCCTTGCTAAACCAAGTTCCAAATGGGCGAAGATTTCCTACATTAGAAGGCGGTGAAAAATAGTAACAACAGTTTGGAAAAGTTAATTGTCTAGGTTAGCATCACAGAGTCAAAGGGCCAGGTCCTACATAGGCTGAATTCTGGATCATTTGGCTCCTCAAATCACATTTATCCTAAGTAAGGCTAAACCAAATGCAAAGAAATAGTACTAGTATTCTAATACATGATATTCTGTATGGATCTAGAGTACCTCAGTGCGGTGTTTTAGGCTCTAACGAAGAGGCCATGCCTCATTTCATCAGCACCTGACAGTCAGTCCTGTCTTCCCGGCTCTGCTGACTTTTGGAGTCTGAGGTTGGGAGGAAGAGAGCTGGCTCTCTGGGCTGGTACCCTTCCAGAACTGTGTGTTTTTGCAGGCCCTTGCAGAGCTGCAAAAGCACTTGCAATTTAACTGTATTCGTAGGTAAACTAGTCTGTCACACACGCCCTATGTGGTAGAGATTTGAAGGCAGGCGAGACAGTCTTCTAACTACCGAGAACTCGGTGCGCCAGAGAAGTGTCCTCCACAGTGTCCTGCCCGTAATGATTGCTCACTGTTAGTAAATGCATTTAAGGATGAGAAGGCTTTGTCTCTGCAGACAGGGGAAGAAAGAGAGCCCACTGAGATCTCACTTAACATCATTAAAATATAAAGCACCAAAAAAAAAAAAAAAAGTCCAAGTGACTCCTCTGAACCTAACAGACCTGTATTTCACTGAGGTTATACATTTCTTTAGGTGCTAGAAACAGGAGGTGAGCACGGTACCTAAACGGGATGAAATCTGAAAAAAACCCTGCAAATCACAGGCTTGTTGGAGCTTCATGACCCTCCTTGGGCCTGCAATCCCCTTCTTCTCTGATAGCAGGGTGATGATGAGGAGTCTCAGTAGGTAGTGTCTCTTATGCACAGACAAGTTTAGGATTTTGGAGAATTCGAACAAACTGGCTCCTCTGGGATGCAGGAGGCGGATCTCTAATCCTAAAAGATCTTTTATCCTTAGTGATCTTTAATCACTAAGAATAAGTGGTAAGACTGACATCCCCTCCCCTGCCCTCACTCTCAGCTTCGTTAATATGACCATTCCTTGTTTTGCCTGGTTTTCCCGTCACGCGCGTTCGGGACACCCCGGGTCACCAGGGCCTCGTCGTGCCTGTGTGTGGCCGTGCTCCAGCCGGTGGGCCCTCTGCGGAGCTGGCGGCCGGGCCCGGAGCGCACCGCCTCTCCCTCGCAGCCCGCGGTCCGGCGCCGCGGCCTCGCGCTCCCCACCCCGTGCATCTGTTTGCCGAGTCGTTTGAAGGAGCGGCGCGTACCGCCCGCAGTCGAGGTGTTCGGTTTGTATTTACTCGTGCGCAGGCCGGCGGGCCGGGGAGGCGGCGACAGCCGTGCGCGCGGGCGTCAGCGGCCCCTGCGGCGGGCCCGGGTCGGGCGGCGCGCCGTCTCCCGCGCGGCTTCCCTCCTCACCCCGGCCTCCCTACTCGGCGGGGTCGCGCGTCCGGCCGAGTCCCCAGACAGCCTTTGTGATGAGACGGAGGAACTCGGAAAGGGGAGGGGTGGAACACCAAACTTCCAGAAACTCTCGGGAGCAGAAAGCGAAATAGTTGCATGTGTAATCAGCTTTAGGGCAGGGAGTCAGGAGCCGGATCGCCGGGCTCCGTAGCTCAGGGGTTAGAGCACTGGTCTCGTAAACCAGGGGTCGTGAGTTCGAATCTCACTGGGGCCTCCAGCGCTCTGCTTATTTTTTCATCTTGGGTACAGGATTTCAAAAGCAATGTTTCCTTGACACCAAGACCTGGAACTAGAAATGAATTTACCAAATCTGTATCCTCAGAAAATTACTGCTAACACAGCAGGGAATTCTAAGATGGAAATTCCTCATCGTGAGGAATTCCTCATCATCGGGAGTAAAGGTGCTGTACCATCTTTAAATTGTTGGTGATACCTGAAATTCAGGTGTAGGAAACCTTGAAGCGCCACCAGCACCACAATTAATGCCAATATAAGCCAGCAGATTAGCTAATTTGTATTGAGTTTCAATTACAATCTAGAGTCCTGATTAGTTTAGCCACTGTAGGCCTAAAAGAATTATAATTACTGATTTTATTATACTTACTTAGTGGACTCTAAACTCCCCCTGCAGACAGGAGTCTATCTTATTTGCTATTGTATCTCAGAGGTTGCAAAGTATGGACCTAGTCTGTGCTCAGTAAAGGTTTGTTGAATGAAGCCCAGCTAAAGAAGAGTGACCAGAGTGTAGTGAGTTTGTAGATACCTTAGGAGGTATAAAAATTATCTGAAGGTCAAGGAACCAAGGTCAGCTAATAGAGAAGAACAAAAGAAAGCAACTCAGCCCTGATAAAGATTCTACCAAATATGAAGTGACTAATCCTTCTGGTCTCATTCTGGTGTCTCATAATGGGAATGAGTTGTCCACAAAAACAAACACTGAATGTCATCTAAAAATAATAAACAATATTAGCGATCTTTACTCCATCAAAAGCAGTAGGCCAGTATGTTTCTTTCCCAATTCAGAAAGAGCATCTGTTCAAAAGTTGCTCGGTGAACAGGAAGCTGCAGGTTGCTGCTGAGCCTCAGAGTGCTCGGATGATCTCCTAAAGGCAGGAACCTGGTGGAACGAAGGGAGAGGACATAAAAATGAGCAGAAGGCGACGAGAAAAACCTTTTGCCAGAATAAGAAAAAGACATAAAACACGGCTTCTGATTATGATGCTGAAACCCAGATCTGCCTTACTTGGCACAGAACTAGAGACAAATGAAGTGAGCAGCACTTTTGGGGGGCCCATGTGTCAGGTCTCAACGTATGCCTCCAAAAAACAGACAATCAGCGGAATGAGACCCCAAAAATCCAAATGAAAGACTGAATTTCTATTTTTTTCCCCATGAACTCATTTTGGCCTCTGTGTCTACAAAGCAGCCTATTCGTGGGCATCACGTTTCAGTCCCAAGATCACTGCCCCCTCCATTGTGATTATATAACCCAGTGGCTTCCACTATTTGTTGAGTGACTGTGTGTGCGTGTGTGTGTGTGTGTGTGTGTGCGTGTGTGTGTATCCAGAGTCAAGGCCCAGGAAACTGGATGATAGAACTTGTAACGTTGTGTATTGTCAGAGTGTGAAGAAGCATCAAAGATGATGAGACCTGCCAAAAGAACACACTTTGAAGAAATATCCACTGGCCAAATCTGAAACTATTTGAGAATTAAGAAAAAAATAAATGTAAAGCTTTATAACTTTCTGATTCAAATGTAAACCCATACAATGAGACCATGGTGGTACGGACAACTTTCTTTTAAATGGAAAGAAATAAGAAGGCTTTCCTTACAGTGGAATATTCTGTAATAGATATAAAAAGATTGATGGAATTAGAAACTCACCATTGGAAAACCATAATGATAATTAGTGACTCAGGCAGATCAATGCCTGCTAAAATTATTGTGTAATAAGATACTTATTAATGACAAAAGGAAAAATAGTAAGATATAGTTGAAAAACTTGAGATACCACCTTAATCAAGTGACCAAAGTGAAAATCACCAGTAAGGAGACAAGATGACGTCACAACAATGTGACACAAAATACTGAGAACAGCAGAGTAGTACTTAACGATATAAATAATTGAAATATTAGCCAAATCCAAATAGACGTATCTTCCACAAAATAACTGTCCTGTATTCTTAAAAAGTAGCAAAGTCATGGAAGACAAAGGGAGAGGGAGGAATTGTTTCAAATTAAAAAGGACCTAAATTGCATGACAACTAAGCATCACACATAATCCTGGGCCTGACACTCTTTTTTTTTTTTTTTGCTTCAAAAGATATTACTAAATTGGGATAAATTTAAAAAAAACTTGTAGTAAGATAATAGCATTGTATCAAGTTTAATGTTCTGCTTTTATTATATAATTGTGTTGTGGTTAGGTAAGAGAATTTCTTTTTTCTAATAAATATACACTGTTTGAAATATTTATGAGTAAAGGAAAAATCATGTCTGCAGCTTCCTCTCAAATAGTTTCAGACAGAAATAAAATAATAATTCTGCTACATATTCATACACATTCATACGTATGTATCAAGATTGAGAAAATGATAAAGCAAATGTGATAAAGGGCTAACACTGGTGAATCTGGATGAAGAGTAGTTGGAAATCTTTGTGCTATATTTGCAAACTTTAATCTGAAATTTATTAAAATAAGAATTTCATTAAAAAATACCTTGGAATAATCCTGAACTCTTCTTTCATGCTCAGTTCATCAACATATCCCTTCTACTCCCTTTTCTCAATAGTTTCAAAATCTAAGTACTTGCCACCACCACCCCCACCTCGATCACTCTGGTTCAGGCCACCATCGTTTTCACCTGGGTTATTTCAGTGCCTTCTGACCGGCCCATCTCTCTCCCTCTGCTCTTGCCCCTCTCCAGACCCCCTCCCCCCAGTAGGGCAGTCAGAGTTACTCAGGTGAAGCATGACAGATCATGTCATCCACTCATTCACCTGCTCAAACCATCCAACCGTGAACTCCATTGGAGTAAAAATCAAGCTCCTTGCTACAGTCGTGATGACCATTATTAATCAAACTGGGACACTCACGAGAATGAGAACAGCATCATTAATAATCACAGCAGAACACTAGGCGTAAACAGGGCTGTATGGTCACCCTGATTACAGCATCTAGCATCCAGTATGGCCCTCCTCTCTGCTCTCCTATTGGTCTCCCCTGATTCTGCTGGCTGCAGTCATAGCAGCCTTCCTGCTCCTCTGGGAGCAAACCAACAGTCTTCCATCTCAGGGTGCTCACACGGGCCGCTCCCATCTCAGGGTGCTCACACGGGCCGCTCCCATCTCAGGGTGCTCACACGGGCCGCTCCCATCTCAGGGTGCTCACACGGGCCGCTCCCCGCCTGGCATGCTCGGACGACAAATGTCCTTAGAGTGCATGTTTTCATGTCCTTGAAGTCTGCACCCTCCACTTCCTCAGTGATGCCTTCTTTGGCCATCCTGTCTAATATTTCAGTATCCTCCAGCATTAATATCCCTCTTCTCTGCTTACTATTAACATGTATTTATATACTTACCAAAATAGAGTGTATATTTTAGTGATTTATCTCCTATATCGTCTGTATCCTGTATCGGAGTATGAGATAGCTGAGCGCAGGTGTTCTTGTTTGTTGGCTATGATCATATAATCCATAGCTTCTACAGTAATGCCCAGCACCTATTAAGCAGTCAGTAAATATTTCCTGAATGAGTTAAAGAATTATCTTATTTTAATAAAAAATGTTAAATTTAATGAGTGTTTAGGAAATATAAATGAATTAGATGAAAAAAATGAAAAAATGTAGCACTCTGGGCAAAATTGACATCTCTATGTATATAAAATGCCTCATTAATGTGACTTGGGGGAAAGGCTGTTAATTTGTTGTTGTCATATGTTTATTTTTAGGTGTGGCATTTTTCTTTATTGTCAAGATAGAGAGTGGAGGGAAGGGGAGAGGGAGAGACAGAGAGAGGCATTACACCCATGACGGCGGCAGGGAGTGGCAGGTACCTCAAGCATCCGTTGGAAGCACCGTCCTGACAAGAGCATTTTGTTTTCCATGTACATGTATCTGGATGTCCTATTACCCACCCCCACTTCACGGTGCCTGAGGTCAAATCCAAAAACTGTGACTCTGATGATTCTCTGACTTCTAGAATCCATCTTCACAATAAACTCTTACTCATGGGGAATAAAATATAAATATAAAAACTAATGGATTGAAAGGAGCATGACTTCTGTAGATGGAATAGACATACTTCTACTTATTGCTTCCACCAAGTACAGCTACAAATCCGAGGCATTACATGGGAGACAAAGGTGTGGAAAGGAAAGACGATCAAGAGATCTTGGGACCCAAAGAATGACATGGTGGCGAACTCTCTGGGTTTTCTTTATGGGCTTTTATAGATCCCAGATTGGGTACTGTAGAGGCCTGCTGTGTAATATTTTATATATAATACAGTGTAATATATATATATATTTGACCCTTGAACAACGGGAAGGGGTCAGGGCACTGATCCCCATGCAGTCAAAACTCTATATATAACTTTTGATTCCCCAAAAACTTAACTACTAATAGCCTGATGTAAGAAAGACGTTAGGGTTCGAAGCCGATGGCCAAGAAAGAATTCTTGAGACATCTTTGGTGCAAAAGGGTGATTTTATTAAAGCACAGGGACAGGACCCGTGGGCAGAAAGAGCCGCGCTGGGGTCATGAGGAGTGGCCCATTACATACTTTCCAGTTGGGAGGGGGTTAGGGAGAGCGTTAAGTCTCTAAGGAATTTTGGAAGCAAGGTTTCCAGGACCTTGAGGGGGCTAGCTATTGTTGGGAAAAGGTCATTTATTACCGTCTAATAAAACCTTAGTCATGAGACCCTTCAGATGTACATCGGTGGGCCATATGCTTGGGGGATGATGGCCAACACGTACTTTGCCAGGTAGAGATAAAGGAAGTTTCCAAAGGAATTTTATGTGTTAAAGTAGACTTACAGGATCCTGGAGGTCCGGCTAGGATTGCCTTATGCCCTTAGCAAAGTATTAACATTGAGGCAGTTGAGTTCCTAGAGGAAGGTCTCTCTGCCTGTTTCAAGGACTTGACAATGGGCTGTAGGTAGTAAGGAAATTTAATTTTTCTTCTGCTTTTGTTTCCCATATCATAGTCTGTTGTTGACCGGAAGCCTTATAACATAAAGTTAATTAACATTTATTTTGTATGCTGTACTCTTACAATAAAGTAAGCTAGAGAAAAGAAATTTTATTAAGAAAATCACAGGAGTGCCTGACGGGCTCAGTCGGTAGAGCATGGGACTCTCGATCATGGGGTTGTGAATTCAAGCCCCATGTTGGGCATAGAGATTACTTATAAAAAGAAAAGAAAAGAAAAGAAATCACAAGGAAGGCAAAATACATTTACAATACTGTGCTGTATTTATTGAGAAAAAATCTGCATATAAGTGGACCCATGCAGCTTAGACCTGTGTTGTTCAAGGATCATATACAAAAAGTATATACATATTAACCTCTGTCCCTGGTTCTAGGCACAAAGCTCCTAAAACCCTTGCAGTTTCCCAAGTCATAAGAGCACTAGGAGCATCTTTTGGTCTAATATTTGGTCTTTGACCCCAATTCCTGGCACAGAACTCCTAAATCCCCTGGAATTTCCCAGGTGACAGGAGCGTCTTTTTTTCTAATGGGGTGACTCTGGGTGGGCTCCTGGATGGGGGCTGGTCGCTGGGAGACTGAGCCTCAATCAGAGACTTGGAGTTTTCAGCTGCTCCCCCCCAACCATCCTCCAGGAAGGGGAGAGGGGTTGGAGATTGAGTTAATGATCATCATGCCTATGTGATGAGTCTCCAAAAAAATCCCCAAAGCACAAGGTTCAAAAAACTTACAGGTTGATGGCTAAAAACATCTAGAAGCAAGAGCCTGAGTAGCTGCCCTGATGGCAGAGCGAGGAGCAAGGCACAAAGAGGGTGAGCCATCCTCCTCCCAGGTATCAGAAAAAGCTGGGTGTTTCTCGGTGATGGATGTGCACCTCCCCTGAGGGACTGCGGCTTCCTTCGCTCGCGTAGGAAGGAATGTGTGCAGGGCCTGGGGCGGCAGTGAGGGCGGGGGATGACCGGCTGGAGGACAGAGTCTGAGTGGGGTGCACACCGACAAGCCAGATCAGGAGAAGCATTGCTTGCCACAGAGAACGGAGGTGAGTTTCCTCAGGAAGCAGGGTTTCTGACGATGTAACACGCTGCCTAGCAGGGATGGATGCCCTCTACACCCGAGCCCTTGTAAAGCCCGGAGACGGCCACACCCAGGACCCGCTGCACAGAATGACAGAGTGGTTTTTGTTCCTTTCACTCTGCTCGACCTCGCAGGAGCCCAAAAGGGCAGCAGGAGGGACGACGGATAGTTAGAAGAGCAAGCATACCTCCTCACCCCCTGCACGTTGGAGAACCAAAAAGGCCTGAGCTGGGAAAAGAGAAAGCTTTAAATTGGGTGAGAATGTTAAGATTTGATATTATACTGTACTGGAAAATAAGACCAGTTATTAGCGTTGTTACAGAGAAATTATTCTGACCCTGGTTAATGACACAGGGGAGCTGAAGGTGATGAGGGAGCAGAAGGCAAGCTGGGGACAAAGCACAAGCTGACACCCCATAACTCCCCGCCCCCCACTCCCAGGTGGGACGTTCCTCAGGCCCTCAGGCCGCCCCAAAGCTAAGGGAAGGGAAAACAAATGGTTAACTTAATCACAGTCCTGAAGGACCTGAGTCTCCCTCAGTTTACAAATGTCTTGGTGACTTACAAGGAAAAGGCGTTCTTATCAATAACCTAAGTTCCAGAAGGAAAGTAGATGAAATTAAATGTCCTAATAACCTTCAGCCCATTGACAGATACTTGAAGCGAGCAGAGGGTACTGTTCCTCCGGGAAGCTCCCAACTGTCTTCCTGCTAATGCCTTGCTAGAGGGAAAAACAACCTTGACTTGACAATGGCAAGGCCTCTGGTATCCGGTAGGTCCTCTTTAGCATATGAAAGTCCTTTTGAAAACCTCCCTTTGCCTCACTTCCCCCAGCCGCACAGTATATAATCAGCCACGCTCACAACCCCGGGGCAGCCGCTGTTTCGGCCCCCGGGTCCTGATCACGGGCTTTAATAAACCACCACTTTGCACCAAAGACATCTCAAGACTTCCTTCTTGGCCCTTGGCTCCGGACCCCACCAACCTCACCAACATTCCAAAACTACATCAAAGGGACTGCCTTTTAGGAAGACTCCATTTCTGCTGTTTCTCTGGTAGGCCCCATGTACTCATGTTCTGTACTTCACCTTGCATCTGAGGAAACCAGAGAAGCTCTGTTCCCACTCCAAGAGGGAGGCAAGAGAGTGCATCAGTCTGAGTTTCCTCCTAGGCCCCCATACGCCTGATAACATCTGAGAAGAGCTGCCCCCAAGCATGTCTCAGGACACTAGCTATTCCCAAGAGCCATCTGCCCGGTGAACTGAAGAGACCCCAGGCCCTGAGGCCCCCACCCAGCCCACCCCAAAGATGGCGCTGCAGGCTCTTGGTCTCCTCCTGGGAGAAGTCGGGGACAGACACATCACAGTGTACAGTGATATAAGCGGGAAAATGTATTACAGCGAAAGTACGTTCTCGAGTTTTGAGAGCAGGTGAAAGAGAGAGAGCTGTGTGCATGGGGTTGGGTTCCTTTTATTGAGTTGTTAACAAGGGAGTGGAATATTTATTACTTGGAGCAAGGATTTTTTGGTAGGACAGTTTCCCGCCTTTTCTTCCCACTTGCTCAGGGCTTTCCTGTCGTGGCGCCGCATCGTGGGCCTGTCTGGTGGGATCCGGCCAGCATCTCGTGGATGCTGCCAGGACAGGCCTCTGACCTTCCCCACAGCTGCCCACGGCCGCCTCCTTGCGGGCCTCCGGGCATCCTGTTAGAGCCTCAGTAACTGCCTATTCTAACAACCAATGGGTCTCCACTGACATCCTGGAAAAATCAACAAAATCTATCCATGCTTCTTCCTCACATTACTCTCCTCTAAATCATAGTCCTTTATAACTGTGTCTATTGGAGAAAAATCTAAGTGAACTTAGCACCCTGGGTTCCAGGGAGACTGAGAAAATGAGTTTCTAACTTCTGCCTTGAGATGAATGGGACTCTTAATAACATAGGTTGACTACTCAAAAGCAGTGTTCAAAATATACATGATACTTTATTTTATGTACTTTATTTTTTGAGAATTCATAGCATTTTATTCAAGTTAATCCATTTCATTCAATAATCTGCCATATTGTTGCTGTTACCATTAATATTATTGTCATGATTATTTTTCTTTCGAGAGGACCATGGTTTTTAAAAATCTGGGTTGGATTTCCAAGATGTTTAACTCTGTGATTAAAAAATCTTTTTCCCTACCAAAAAGCAACCCCCTAATCACAAAAGAAACAGGAAAGACTGAAATTTAGTTGTAGAAATGGATTTCTGCCAGAGATCATAGTCCAATTCATAGTCCATAGCCTTTCAGGGTTGTATTTTATTCGGGGTCTCTTTCTTTGAGGAGGGGGCTGTCCCTCATAAATGTTTGCTTAAAACAGATAATATGCCCTCCTGCATCATAGAAGGAAATAAGGTCTAGTCCCTAGAGAACAGGCAGGTGGTCTCCCAGGAAAGGAAACCTAATGGCTCCTGGAGGTGACAGTCATTCTGCCAAGGTCAGGGGACAGTGTGGATGACCCTCCTGCCCTAACCAGTCAGTGGTAAAAGGGTCTAATCAGGTGAATGGGAGAGGTAGTAACTAGCTTCCGGTTAGAATCTCTAGCTCACAGGACTGTATGTGTTTGAGTAAGCGGAGCTGGAGGGAGACGTTACAGAGTCTGGAGAAAGTGACTAAGGGTAGGCAGGCAGGTGTGAAACAGACACAGGATTCCTACCTAGGGACCCACAGAAAGGCACTACCAGTCAAGGGCAGTCCTGTGCTTTTCTTTGAGAAAAGAGTACGTGAGTAGGTTCTGCAGTTTTCATATAAAACTTGGAATGATACTGAACAAGTGGAAAGTGAAATCAGAATTTCCGTCCTTTGTTCAGAAAACGCTGATAGGACACCTGTGTGCAAGGCAAGGGGAAACAAAAAAGAGCTAGATGTGATCCTGACTGGAAGGAGCAATCTTAGCAGTGTCCATCGGACCCCTGGCCACCACAGAGTGTGGTGTTCGTGGGGCCACGTGGAGGGAAGGATGGTTTCCGGCTGGCAGGACTGGGGAAGGCGTTCCCCAGTCCACTCCTCGTGGAACTCAGCATGTCCTCTGTGCCTCTGCGTTACTGCTCAGCCTGGCCCATTCCAGGCACTTGCGTATCTTCCTTCCCTTTGTTGGTGGTGTGAGAAACGGTAGTTTGAGAGGATAAGACCATGCCTCACAGGTGCCTAGCGGTGTGGAATTGATGTGTTGGGGAAGTGTCACTCTGTCCTGGCTCAGAAAGGTGGAAAAAATTGGGGGAAAGGAGAGCTAAGATGGGGTGGTAAGGGTAAAGTGTTTTAGTCAGAAAGTGGAAGCAGAGTTATACCAACAAGAAAGTTTAGTACATGGCTTAAACCGGTGATAGGAAGAGCACCAACACTGTTGAGAACCTCAAGAAGGTAGCTGGAAGCCCTCTGCCAAGTAGGTTAGTCTGCAGAATTGGGAAGCTTAAATGCTTTCCTATTATCTAGTCAAGCTCAACCAGAGCATACAAAAGAATAATGAATGACTAGAGCATCTTAAATTTCTGGAAGGTAGAAAGATCAAGTAAATTTAACCCCCCCCCCAAAAAAAAAACCAGTGAAATTGAATGTCAAAGTGTAGAGAAAGATTTTGGATACCTTCTTTGTTTTTGGTGTTTTGGTCTCTAAGAAATCAAGATAGAGAGAGATGCTATCCCAGATTGGAAAGTTTGTAGGAACCAGAGTAGTTGAGCTGGACTATTCGTGATGCCTTTAGACTTGCACAAAACTATGGCATACAAGGACTGTCCCATGTGAATCAGCCAGACAAGTCAATACCTATTCTGCAAGAGGGTGTGACGGTGGTCTGCCAAGTAGCGTGAAAGGCCCAGGGGCCCCAGGCTCTGAGAAGGGCTATTCTGAGGCCAGAAGATAACCCACCATCCCCATCTCTGCAGCACATCCCCCAGAACACAAAACAGGGCACTCCACTGTACCTACAGGATATTATAATTGTGTTTCTGTTGGGGAGCAAGACTTTCCTGTCCCCTTCAAGGTCCTTCTAGCTGGACTAAGAATCAAATTGACATGAAACAGATTAACAGGAGAAAATAAAATTTAATAGCATGTGTACGGGGCATCCACACAGACATGGAAATTCTAAAGATAGTCAGGTTATATGTCATCCTCAAGCAAGGAGAAGGGGGTAGGGGTCTGGGACTCAAAGGGAAGAGACACAATTCACAGGAAGATGAAAAAGAGTAAATGTCTGGTGCACAAATGTTTGCCGGGCCACTCAGAAACAACAGGACAGAGAGAGCATCTTCATCAAACGGGCCTTGCTAGCTTCCTGCTGTCTACCATACCTGGTTCATACCATGATGTGGTCATCCTTGGTGGCAGCTCTCTTCCTGGAGCAGGACCTCTGTCTAAGTTCTTTTTAGGCAGTTGTGGGGGAAGGAAAAGAGTTTCTCCCGAATCTGCTGGGTATTGATGGCTTTTAACTAAAAATAATCTTTATGCCAAAGTACCCCATCTTGGGGCAGCCTGCCCTAGGCCCCTACATATACACCCATAAGTATTTTTTTAAAGATTTTATTATTATTATTATATTATTTATTTTATTTATTTATTTACTTATTTATTTAAGAGAAGGAGAATGCGAGCACAAGTGGGGGAGAGGGAGAGAGAAAGGGAGAAGCAGACCCTGCACGGAGCAGGGAGCCCGATGCGGATGCGGGGCTCGATCCCAGGACCCTGGGATCAGGACCTGAGCCGAAGGCAGATGCTTAACCGACTGAACCATCTAGGCGCCCCCACCCATAAGTATTTTGAAGAGCTTATTTTTTTTAGGGAAAGTATACTGAATTTACCCATTCCCTGTTTGGCCTACACCCTCAAGTTTATGTAATTTTTTTCATTTGACCTATAATTGATATAATTCAGGTCACACAAATGACTTTACTAACCTCCCTTTGTGTTTCTGTAGATCCTGCCCTTTGCAAGAGGAACAGAGTCCTCCTGCACACCTCGAAACAGGAACGGAACTCCCTCACCCTGCCCCACCCCAGCATGAGAGTATCTGTAGTCGGCATCCTGGCGTCTGCACATAATTGAGAAATGTTGCGGGCCTCTGCACTCCCCTTGCTGATGAACTATCCTAAATCCTTTAAAAACCCCTGGGCCAGGCAGAAACCTAGGAGCTGGCTTTTGGACAAGCATCCACCTTCTCCCCAGTGTGCTGGTTTCCTGATTAAAGCTCAAATTCCTTTCCAGTCAAAATGCCTCTCTTGACTAATGATCTTCCAGGCGACAGGCAGCCCAAGTTGGGGTCCATAACATTATCAAAGGAGAAGGCGCTGACTTGACTCTGCATGACAAACATGACCCATGTTTATCTTGCTTTTCCTGATAACCTCTTCGAAACTGGCCTCCCTACACCTTTCTCTTTTTTGTCTTTAACTACAGATGGTATTTAAGCTAGAGTTGGAAGTCACTGGGTGATACCCTTGGTATCTTTCATACATATGATGTAGGAAAGACGATGTTAGGGTTCAAAGCCGATGGGCAAGAAAGAAATCTTGAGATGTCCTTGGTGCAAAAGGGTGGTTTTACTAAAGCACGGGACAGGACCCGTGGGCAGAAAGAGCTGAACTGGGGTCGTGAGGAGTGGCCCATTACATACTTTCAAGTTGGGAGGCGGTTAGGGAGAGCGTGAAGTTGCTAAGGAGTTTGGAAGCAAGGTTTCCAGGACCGTGAGGGAAAGGTTATTTATTACCGTCTAATAGAACCTTAGTCATGAGACCCTTCAGATGTACATCGGTGGGCCATGTGCTTGGGGGATGATGGCCAACACGTACATTGCCAGGTAGAGATAAAGGAAGTTTCCAAAGGAATTTTTATACGTTAAAGTAGACTTACAGGATCCTGGGGGGTGGGGGGGCGCGGTTTGGGGCTAGATTGCCTTATGCCCTTAGCAAAGTATTAACATTGAGGCCGCTGAGTCCCTAGAGGAAGGTCTCTCTGCCTGTTTCAAGGACTTGTCAATGGGCTTTAGGTAGTAAGGAAATTTAATAATTTGTAATTTTTCTTCTGCCTTTGTTTCCCACATCACATACAGGAGTTTCTGTTTGTTTTTCTTTTGCTAATTGTTTACAACAGGGATTTAGGGCTAGCACTCTGAGGGGCAGAGGGAAGATTATTTTTCCTACTTTACAAAGCAAAATTAATCAGTTTTTTTATTAACAAACTTTATGTTTTAGAATAGTTTTAGATTTTTCAGGAAAACGAGCAGAAAGTGAAGTGGGAAACAAAGTCTGAAGAAAAATTATTATATTTCCTTACTACTTATAGCCCACTGACAAGTCCTTGAACCAGGCAGAGAGACCTTCCCCTGGGAGCTCAGCTGCCTGGATGTTAATACTTTGCTAAGGGCATAAGGCAATCCTAGCCCGACCCCCAGGATCCTGTGAGTCAACTTTAAAATATAAAAATTCTTTTGGAAACTTCCTCTATCTCTACCCCCCTAAGATACATGTTGGCAATCATCCCCCAAGCAGATGACCCATTATTATATATCTGAAGGGTCTCATGACTCAGGTTTTATTAGACAGTAATAAATGACCTTTCCCCAACAATAGCTGGCGCCCTCAAGGTCCTGGAAACCTTGCTTCCAAAGTTCCTTAGAGACTTACGCTCTCCCTAAGTCTTTCCTACATCAGAAAGTACAGAGAATTCCTATACTGGTGCTCTTTTATTGCGTTACTTTTATTTGTTGCTGGTATCAGAGTAATACTGGTGTTGTAAAATCAAAAAACAAAGGCACTTCTTCCTGTATGATGCTATTTAAATATTGAAAGGGTTCCAAACATTCCACCCCAAAATATGCCACTTTGGATGCAGATTATTTTTAGTCAACAGTAGAACCCCTCTGCCCTCCCTGCCCTCAACTGCCTAAACTACAGTATGAATATCCCCTTTTGTAAAGGAAATTTACACTTATAAGGGAAACTTCCATTAGACAAAGTATCTGTACCAAGAAGAGAGCTAGTCCCAGGGATAAGTTTATTGCTGGAGACACTCTTTCTGCACAAAAAAGCAACATTGATTTACCAGCATTTCTTCCTGTACCTTTTGATAATTTGCCTCTGCCAACTCAGAAGCTCCAAATCCCTATTCCTCTGTGTTATCCCAGGGTAGTGTGTAAATCTCAATCATGTGTGAACTCCTATGCATACATAAGAGTAATTAAAACTGCTTTTTTCCCCTCTTGTCAATGTTTTATGTCAACGTAATGCTTATGCCACTCACAGAACCTAGATGGGTTTTCTTCTGGGTATAGTCACACACATGTGATCCGTGAGGATTTGAAAGGTTCTCTCCCGTGAAACCGTCTGGGCCTGGGGAAGCTGAGGGTTGGCTCTCTGACAAGTCACTTAACTGCCTCCAGGGGTATAAGCCTCTGTGGCCCTCTAGCTTCTACGGAATCAACCTTAGGAATGCCTCTTGTCCTGGAAAATCACCAGTTTTGTCCCAGTTCTCCAATTTTTTGCTAAGTGATACAAAGTACTCTTTTATGATTTTTATTTTATTTATTTTTAAAAGATTTTATTTATCTATTTGACAGAGAGATACAGCGAGAGAGGGAAATGGGAGAGGGAGAAGCAGACTCCCCGCTGAGCAGGGAGCCCGATGCGGGGCTCGATCCCAGGACCCTGGGATCATGACCTGAGCCGAAGGCAGATGCTTAATGACTGAGCCACCCAGAGCCACCCAGGCGCCCCCAATTCAGCCTTTTCATGTTATTAATATGGTCTTAAAGATTTGTGGAGAGAAGTTACACCCACAGGTAAATGGCATTTTTCTCAGGTTATAAAAATACATCATTTTTCTCAAATGGCACATGGAGCCCAGCCATATCCGATTCTTTCCAGAGCAGGATCACGAGAACCTTGAATCATGAATTTTTCAGAATCATCTTTTTGAGAGAGAATTTGAGCATTCCCTATAGTTCCTGTCTGAGATGACTTTGACAGGACGTTTCAGTTGTTACCAGATCACTTTCATCTTCTTGAAAAGTACGTTAAAGACCCAGTGGTTTCCCTGTGTTTGCATTACTATTAATGTAGGGAAGGGAAAAAAGTTTTCCGGGACCTTCTTAGGGTCCCTGGCTGGATCTGAAAATTAAACTGACAAAGACAGTTTAACAGGAGGAAAGCATACAAGTTTACTTGGTAAGAGGTTTATGGGACATGGGAGCCTTCATAAGGAAATGAAAACCCGAGGAAGTGGTTAAAGCTGAGTATTTTTATGCTGAGTTTGATGAAAAGTGGACCGTTGTGGGGAAATACCATAGGCCAAAGGGTACAAGGTAAGTCTAGTAAACTGGGAGGAACTTCTTGGTGTCCTTTTGTCTCTGGACAGAAGGGTGCCCCTTTCCTCAGGGAACTCTCACATGAGAGTTTTATGACCTGCTTCAGGGGAGAGGGGCAGGGGCGGGTCAGAGTGACCTCCCGGCTTCTCATATTTTCTCAGACTCCTTCAGCTTAAAAGATTTAATTTGCCAGGTTGCCACATTTTGGGGTAGTGTGTTCTGAACCCCGTCAATTACAAAAATATGTTTATTTCCATGCGATTGCTCCCGCATTCAAAACATAATATTATAAACTATCTCCCAAACTGTTGCCAGTCATTCATCCTTGTCAATTAGATCACGGTTTCTATCAATCAGGAACTCAAGAGGGTACAGAGGGATATTTTTAGAAGGGTTTCAGAAAGGGGCTATTTAATAAAGGCGTGGGCAGGTTTGGGGGAAGGATGGAGTAGAGGGCTCTCAGGTGGTTAGCACCCCGACGGCCTGAAGGAACGAGGAAAGAAGCCATTACTGGAACTTGAAGGAAAGGTCCACTTGGATGGACTAGACAGAGCTGACCTCCAGAAAAGAATGCAGGAAACTGAACTCTGCAGCCTCTGTGTCCTGTTTCATTCTGATCTCCTTCTAGTGCTCCCACCATGAAATTCGGGCTGAAGGCCGAGGGCAGGGAGCCCGTGATGTAGTCCATACAGGCTAGGCTTCCTTGGAAGAGGAGACGGAGGTCAGAGATGGTTATTATTTTTTTAGCATTAACGATTCCAAGCCATTTAGCTCTCTACTTTTTCCTCCATGAACGTGACTTCATGCTCTGATGCCTATGTTGTGTCACAGACTTGTCTTCTCTGATGAAAGTCAGTTTAATAGCCAGTGGCACGGTGGTTCACGGTAAGTTTTCCTCCCTTAAGAACAATAATTCCCTAGATACTGGTTCTTTCCTAGATCCAGACTTGGAGCACGGCCCCATGCTGTTGTTATGAGATTTACGTAAACCACTTAGAACCATGCCGGGCCGCTGGTAAGCTCTATCCAAGGGGTAATTGCTAGGGTTGTTCTGTAGATGGAACAACCTCTAGAGGTTCAGGCGAACTTGTTCTCTCTCTAGGACGGTATGGTGGGGATGTTGGAGGAAATTCTCTGGTGAGGTGGTCTTCTACCCAAGAGCTTATGGTGCTTCTCACTGCTTCTCATGTTAAGGTGTTAATACCCATGCAATGAGACCGGTAGGGCAGCTCAATAGACACCCCACTTTCCACATGTCTGGAAGCAGGAGGCTGGCTGCTGGTCTATTACTCACAGTCCTGTTTGGTAGACACTGTGTGGTCAAGAATAGGCAGGCTAAAAAGAAAAAAAAAGAAAGAAAAAGAAAGAAAGAAAAGAAATCTTGCCATTTGCATTTGCAGTGACGTGGATGGAACTGGGGGGTATTACGCTGAGCGAAATAAGTCAATAAGAGCAAGACAAATACCATATGACCTCACTGATATGAGGAATTCTTAATCTCAGGAAACAAACTGAGGGTTGCTGGAGCGCAGGGGGGTGGGAGGGATGGGGCGGCTGGGTGATGGACATTGGGGAGGGTATGTGCTATGGTGAGCGCTGTGAATTGTGCTAGGCTGTTTTATCACAGATCTGTACTTCTGAAACAAATAATACATTATATGTTAATAATAATAATAAAAAAGAACAGCCAGGCTAGTCCCTTCGTTAAACAATTCTCCTACTTCACGGGGATTATTCCTAACAGCCAGAAGGCTTCGGAGCTTGGGTGCACGCGTCCAGAGAGCTGCAATTTCCCCAGGCCAAAATCAAGGCAATAAGCAAACAGAGAGACGCACGCAACGGGCCTTTCTCCCGAGAGGCCCCGGGGAGGGCATGAGGATCACGGGCGGGTGCAAGGAGCCTGCGAGCCCGAGACGGGTGCAGGAGCAGGGGAGGGGTGTGGACGCCGCCCTGGCCGCTGGAACCGGCGGCACGAACGAGGAGTGGTCACGACTCCTGCAGGAGAGGCCCGAGCAGCCGGCTCCGACTCGGAAGGCGGCTTTCAGGCAGGCCCGGGAGGATGTGGGGGACGCGAGGCGCAGCTGCGGGGTGCCGCCCGGGGACGCGCGGAGCCAGGCCCGGCCGACTCGGCTCCCCGGGGTCCCGGGTCCGCTGGGAGCATCCCCGAGCAGCCGGCTGTGCGCCGGGAAGCCGCGCCTCGGCCGGACGGCTCCGGTCTTCCACGGACGTGGGAAGGCGGGGAGGAGCCGCGGTCCGCGCGCCCTGTCTCCGCCGCCGTTGCTCGGGGCTCCTGAAGGGCGCGTCCTGGGTCCCCGGCGGCTCAGAGGAAGAAGCGCTGCCTTCTCCCGGGAGGGACGGGGGCAGGCGTGCAGACCACAGCGGGTTCGCTCGGAAGGCCGGCGGGTGGCAGGCGCGGGAGGCGACCCCGCGGCTCGGCGCGCTCCCGGCGGCGGCGCAGGGACGGGCGCGCCCTGGCCCGAGGCTCTGTAGAGCGCGCGCCGACGCTGCGGGGAAAGCATGCTCCAGTGGCGCAATCGGTTAGCGCGCGGTACTTATACAACAGTATATGTGCGGGTGATGCCGAGGTTGTGAGTTCGAGCCTCACCTGGAGCATGTTTTCTTCCCTTCGCGATTTCCGATTCTTCTTATTCTAATGCATTTTCCCCTCCTCTTGAAAGAAAAAGCTGGAAGGAGGGTATTTTATTTTCCATGCTGAGACCGCGGATATTCCCACGATTAAGGAGGGCATTTGGTAGTTTTCGAACAGCAAGAAACCACAGATCAGAAGGAGGCAAATGGAGTTTACCCAAGGAGGTTCTCCTCCACCTGAGCCCTTACAGCCACTGCACAGCTTCACAGGAACCCCCTCATCCTTTCCCCGCTCCTTTCTTTAAAGGAATCCTCTGCTCTTTGGGAACTGAGCAGAGGAGTGGAAAACCTGGGTCCTGCGCTCTGCGGTTTGGTCAGCTCCGGGGTCAGTCCCGGGGTCAGCTCCCGGGGTCAGCTCCCGGGGTCAGTCCCGGGGTCAGCTCCCGGGGTCAGTTCTGGGGTCAGCTCCGAGGTCAGCTCCCGGGGTCAGCTCCGGGGTCAGCTCCCGGGGTCAGTCCCGGGGTCAGCTCCGAGGTCAGCTCCCGGGGTCAGCTCCGGGGTCAGCTCCCGGGGTCAGTCCCGGGGTCAGCTCCTGGAGTCAGTTCTGGGGTCAGTCCCGGGGTCAGCTCCGAGGTCAGCTCCCGGGGTCAGCTCCCGGAGTCAGCTCTGGGGTCAGCTCCGAGGTCAGCTCTAGGGTCAGTCCCGGGGTCAGCTCCAAGGTCAGCTCTGGGGTCAGTTCCCGGGCCAGGTCCCGGGGTCAGTTCCTCGGTGAGCTCCCGGGGTCAGCCGTCCCCGGAGTGGGGAAAGAGCATCTTTGCTCTGATGCCGCAAGGCGCGGTGAGGTTGCTGACTTCCACCTGTGAAATCTGAATGTGATTTGAGTCCCACAAGCCAGCCTCCAGCAGTCATACATGGGGCAGGGGTGGCTGGGTATGTATTTATTTTCATCAGAAAAAAACCAAACAAACAAGTCCTGTTTGGACAATTACATTCATTCTGACGCTGTGTCCGAAATCAATGATTCAAGGTTACTCTGCTTTGATCCCGTCTCTTCTGGATTTATTCTGTTCCTTCTCTCTTCCTTAAGAATGATATTCCTGACAGTTCTGTCCCCCGCTTTCCTCTCTGCTAGTGATATGCATGTTCTCTGTATTACATTCACGCCCTTGATTACGACCTCTCTGTAAACACTGAAGACCCTGTACCATTTCTCCCCCACCCATCCTCCCTTTTGAACCCAGAGCCAGGCATCTTGCTGACCAACCGCACTCGTCTGACCGAAATCCCCACAGGTCTGTCACAGCAACTCGGGAGAAAATGATCAGGCTTCAATCCACTCCCTCCCCTGTGCTCTTTCTCCTGAATGCAGTCATGTCACAAATGTGCAATGCCTACGTTTCCCGCCGGTCCATTCTAGGTGCAGGGTTACTGGTGACATAGAAAGAGGAAGCCTCTGGGCTCTGGAAGGTAAGTTCTAGTAGGCAGGAAACAACAGTGATCAGCTAAAAATAAATATACACGTAGATGAAGTTTTATAGAGAAAACTGAAAACAGGATAGAAGGAGAGGAGAGCCCAGGGTATGCTGGGAGTGCTGTATTAGGTAGGGCTGTTAGGGAAGGCCTCTCCGGCAAGGTGGCATTTCAGCAGCGGCCTGGCGGTCAGGAAGAAGGTGATGGACGCACACAGTCCAAGACCGGTGTGGGCGGAGGGCAGAACGAAGGCCAAGGCCTGTCGGCGGTGTGGCCCCAGAAGCACAGTCAGAGAAGAATGAGAAAAAGACCTCACACCAGCACGTTTCAACAGAAGAGAGGCTTCCATCATTTTCATAAAGCTAATACCTGATGTGATGTTATTTATGATCCCAGTTAAGGCCAGGACGGAGCGGTGGGAAGGTATAATTGTCAGAGGCACAGAGAAGTGTCCCCAGGGGTTGAGGCTGTTTGCTCTGGGAGGCTCTGACCTACCAAGGGCTGGGCTCTCCCCAGGTTCCATGGCTTGATTTGACAACTCCGCTGTGACTCTGATCACACCAGCTTCTGTGGGGTGAAAACAGCAGCAGTTTTCTTTCTATTGTGCCCTTTTTAGTAAGATTTCCACCAACTCAGTGGCTTAAAATAGCACAAATTTGTTGTCTTACAGTTCTGTAGGCCAGAAGCCTAAAGTGGCTCTTCCTGCCCTGAAATCAGGCTGCTGGCTGGGCCGTGGTCTTCTGGACGCTCTGGGCGAGAGCCCTTTTTCTTCCCTGTCCCACCTTCTAGAGGGTGCTCACATTCCCTGGCCCTCAGCCACCTTCTACCTCCAAAGTCGGCAAGTGAATGACTCTGGTCTTTGCCTGTGTTGTCGCGTCTTCTTTTCTGACACTAATACTTCTCTTCCATCTTTTTTTTTTTTAAGATTTTATTTATTTATTTGAGAGAGAGAGAATGAGAGATAGAGAGCACGGGAGGGAAGAGGGTCAGAGGGAGAAGCAGACTCCCTGCCGAGCAGGCAGCCCGATGTGGGACTCGATCCCGGGACTCCAGGATCACGACCTGAGCCGAAGGCAGTCGCCCAACCAACTGAGCCACCCAGGCGCCCTTCTCTTCCATCTTTTAAGGACCCTACTATATCAGACCCCCTGGATAATCCGGGTGATCTCCCTATTTTAAGATCCTTACCTTAAGCACCTCTGCAAATCCCTTTCGCCCTGTGAGGCAGCACATTCCCAGCTCCTGGTGCTTATCGTGGGGACGCTCCGAGGAGCCCCTGCTTTGCCGGGGTCGTCACACACCATGTGTGAGACGGAGAACAGACCCTCCCCGAGAGTTTTTCCTCCTCCGCTTGTGTAATCCATCCTTCCCTGCCCGCCTGCCCCGGCCGATCTGCTTTCCATTGCTATCCTGTTGCCTTCTCTAGAATTTTGTGTAAATGGGGCCGTACAGTTTGTGGCCTTCTGTGTTAGACCACTTTTACTTAGTATAATGGTGTGCTAAACTCTGCAGCCGAGATTCATTTTTTATTCCTTCTTTTCTAAGCTCCCCGTATTTACCTGTCAGTCTCCTTGATTCCCTCTTACCTCCTAATGTCTCTCAGTATTTTCCTGCTCACAGTCCATGTTCCCAAAGGCCTCTGTGCCTTGGCAAATACCCTCATTTTGCCCCGGCTCTTTCCTCTTTCCTTGCGTCCACTTCTCCACTGGAGACCGCACACCTGCACCTCCCAGTTCCCAGGGATGCTCCCCTGTGAGCTTTGCCTGCTTGGCCAAGGCCCTGATGCATGAGCTCAGGCTTCTCTTTGCTTTCCTCCCTCACTGATTGGATCAGAAGCTCCTGGGGAGGGGGGGTGGTGGACAGGGGCTGTACTCTAACTGCCTTTATTTCTTTAGTACCCTGCTCAATTCCTGACTCACCTCTCAGTGAACTTTCTCTACCTGTGGTCTCAGGGAGGTCTCTGCTCCTTGGCTCCCTCTGTCTCCCGCCTTAACCCCTTGGGGTGAGAGTTTCTTTTGTTTTATTGACTTAATCCATTGATTTTAGCAAAAGGAAGGTTAAACGTAGCTACTGAGAAATGAACAGTATCAGCAAGAGAGTTTTGTTTTGTCTTGCAGTTCCTTTCCCTAAAGAATGTAAAGTGAAAGGTCAGAGAAGGGATTTGCTGGTGCAGATAAAGATAAAAAACGAGGAGGGCTGTTTGACTCCTTTCTCTCCCTACAGCGCTCTCCTTCATCTGGTCTGCATGACAGATCCCTGCTCATTCCTCATGGCCCAGAAAAAAAATCTGATGGTTTCTTCCTTCTTACTAATAGATCATTTGTTGTATTAAATTCGCATTTATCTCATTGTAAAAAAGATGTATTTATATACACAACTGTCTTTTCTACTAGTTTGCTTATGGAGGACAATTACCATGACTTTTTAAAAAAAAAACTTTTAATTACATAGTCCATCATGTGACATGTAGAAAATACTCAAAAATATCCATAGAGTCTCAAAATGGCACAGTGGCATAAACTCAGAACTTTGGGGAGAGAAGAGGAAGACAACAAAGGAAGGAGGAAAAAGTGAGGTGGTTTGGATGGAATGATGAGGAGAAAAAAAGATGTGTTTCTTTTGATTCTTCCAGGTGAAAATACTGGATATTTTAAACACTACAACTCAAGGCTTTTCTAGAGTTGATATATGCTTCTGCCAAACGAGGATTAATACACACGCTTGGCTGACAAGGAGAACTGGTAATGAGTTTGTTTTAGCCCCTGTGTAGAGTAACCCCCCGCCCAGACCTCACATTGCCATCATCAGAAAGGGCCAGGTAGTCAGTCTACTTTAAAAATTTCCCTCTTCATATGTGTCCAATACGTTATTTAAAAGATTTTATTTATTAGAGAGGAGACGGGTGTGGAGAGGGAGAGAGAGAACCCCAAGCAGAGTCCATGCTGAGTACAAGCCCGACGTGAAGCTCGATCCCAGGCCCTGAAATCACGACCTGAGTGAAACCAAGGGTCCACTACTTAACCAACTGCACCACCCGGGCACCCCTGTGTCTAATTATTTTTTAAGACTATTTATGGAGTGATAGAATTTTAAATTGTTGAACAAGAAACTTTTCTTACAATTTGACCTTTTGGTCTCTTTACTATTTATTTCTCCCGGTTTCTATTTCTGTTTCTGGTGCAGACTGAAAAGGTCCAGATCCTTAAAAAGCTCTGCAAGTGATTTTATCCATTACAAATATGGCCTACTTTTATGTCTTTTGTTACATCCAAATTATATTTCATATAACAATTTTGTTAATTTTTATTTTTTATTTTTTGCCTAGATAATACATTCCTCTGGTTCCAAGTATTTGTAGGTATAAAGGTACTTCCTAGTCCAATTTTTAAAGAGGAAAGAAAAGAGTTTCATTTGAGCCCAAGTTAGGTCAGTTGCTCTGGATACACAATCTTCACAAAGAAGAGAGTCCTCCAGGGAGGGAACATCTGGTACAGGGTTATATATGTTTTTTACATTTTAAAAAAGTTACAATCATGTTACATCATGATGAAGAACATTCCAGAAAGTTACAGACTTCATCTTATGTTTTTAGTATGTGTGAGACTGTATGACTTTAATCTAACGGGAACCAGGGGGGTTTTAAAATTTTTCTTATCTTTATGCTTGGAAAGCTCCTTTTTGGTTATTTACTTTAAGGAAGGAGATGCACATGGTGCTCAGGGCAGAAATGGAGCCCACGCTCTGAGGTTTTGCTGAGTCATTCTGACCTGGGTAAATGTTAGAGTAGAGCTTCCCTGGGAGCCCAGGGGCAGGGCCCACACACAGGGAAGGCTGGACATTTCCTTTATTTTACCAGTGTTATTAGTTTCTTCAAAAAATAGTATGACTTACATTCTCTTCTTTGCCAGATACCATTCTAGGTGAGTGTGTGGAGAGGAACCCATCCCTTCCCATGTGGTGAAAAATTGGGCTGTGCCCAAAGAGAGACCTGGTCTTTGCTTTAGCTGTTGGGAGATAATCCATGTCATACCTAATAATAGGATATATCTTTAGGGTGGATCTGGCTGCATACCTTAGTCATGTCAGAAAGACCAACCATGTGATTTAGGGTGGAGGCTTTGTTACTCTATCAGTCAGCCTGGAGAGTGAGTTCAAGCACACGGGTCATCAAGCGCTTATGGCGATATAATGAAGCCCCAATAAAAACTCTGGACATGGAAGCTCAGGTGAACTTCCTGAGCTGTCAATACTCTGTGCATCGTCACACATTGTTGCCCGGAGAAGGGATTTGCTAGTGCAGATAAAATGTGCTCAGAATGCTTACATTAGCCTACAGTTGGACAAAATCATCTAACACAAAGCTTATTTCGTGATGAAGTGTTGAGTATCTCACACAATTCATCAAACACTGCACTGAAAGTGAAAAACAGGATGGCTGTGTGGGGACAGAAGGGTTTTCACTGTATGGGTTGTTGTCCCTGTGATACCGTGGCTGACCGGGAGCCGCGGCTCACTGCCCAGCATCACCAGAGAGGATCCCACCCACATCACAGCCTGGGAAAAGATCAAAATGCAAAGTACTCTTTCTACTGAATGTGTATTGCTTTTGCACCATCGTAAACTGAACCAACCTAAGTTGGGGACCGACGGCACAGTAATCCCCCCTTACACATGGCAGCACTTTTGACAGTTTCAGTTGCCCACGGTCAACTGAGGTCTGATATTCCTCCTTCTCTCACGTCATCAGAAGGTCAGTAGTAGCATCAGGCTACATCGCAATGCCTACTAGTCACTCAACTAATGCATTTGTCAAAATCCATCGAACCCTACAACACAAAGAATAGATCCTAATGTAAACGATGGACTTTAGCTAGTAACAATGCATCAACCTTGGTTTATCCATCGTAACAAACATATCACAAGATGTTAATAATAGGGGCATCTCTGAAGTTAAGAGAAAAGGAAATATGGGAACACTGTACTTTCTGTACAATTTTTATGTAACTGTAAAATACTCTAAAGAATAAAGTCTATTTTAAAAATCAACATAGGAGGTAATATGATTATAAATAACCTTAACTGTTTCAAAAGTGGAAAGACTTTGTTACCTTAAATAATCAAGGACATACTAAAAAACGATAGTTCTAGGAGTTAAATTCTGCCATTTTGGGAGGAAATGAACTGAATTGTCACCATAGTGCCAAAGCATGTAATGGTGGGGGCTTTTGAAGGGGGTTTGCGGGTGGATTTGGAGTTACCCGTAATACCAAGGTTAAACAAAAGCCAGGAACCAAACCAAACCCAAAGAATTCTCAAACAAAGAAGTGAAATTAAATCCTTACCAACCTACGACAGATGAATGTGTGGAGCACCTGGATGAGGAGCTGGGTTCCCTGTGGGATCCCATGAGGAAAGGAGCACAACAGGCTTGGGAGGACTCAGTGTCTGGGTGGATGAGATGGGTGTCCCAGGTGGGCTTTTCCTCCTGGGTGACTCAGGACACCAAACTGTCAAAGACAAACACCAGATAAATGAGGACATTGACTTTATTTAGGGTCTTGCGATCCAGAGAACACCCCAGATTGCAGGATCGGAGTGTTCTCTGCAGGGTAGTTTGCCGTAGACTTTTATAGGGATAGTACACAACTTCCAGATGAGGTTATTTGGAATTGTTTTGCATTGGAGAAGCTTCAGTCAGATGAATGGGATGTGTTCATTTGTGTGTCTAGCTACTTTCAAGGGGGATTGTACAGAAAGTTAGCATAGCAGGCCTGAGACTATGCTCCTTAGAAAGGCCTGCTTGCAAGGTTGGCTCTTGGCTGGCACCTGGGAACTTAGATTTTAAGAGAGTTCCCACCATTTCCCAGATGACAGGAATGGCTCACTGCCAAAGCTGTTCATGCTAACCGTATGGTTTGTGCTGAACCCCTGCTTTCTTTCTGGGTCTGGAGTTTTGATATATGCTAGGCATCCTCCCAGTATCTTGGGTACCGAGTCTTTAGTGAACTTGCCTGCTGGACATTTTTCATGTGTTGTCACAATTTTGGGTTGAAGGAATTAAGCCCATTCTGTGTGACTTGCACCTGGTTTCCTCCAGACCTTGCCCCATGTGCCTTTTCCCTTTGCTGACTTTTGCTTTGTATCCTTTTGTTATAATCAATAATAGCTGTGAGGACAACTATATGCTGAGTCCTGCGAGTCCTTCTCAGATCATTAAACCAGGGGCAACCCAGGGACAAAGTGTCCTCATCTTAGCTAATCACTCATGAGATAAAGAACAAGACCTTGGCTAAAAGTGAAAGAGGAAGGGTCTGTGTTTGGCCTTATCAGCAAGTTTGAGCAAAAGAGCAAAGATTTGTGTTTGGCCTTGTCCATACCTAAATACTATAACATTTTGCATTATATAGGAGGTGGGGTTTGTTGACTGCAAATATCTCATATAATTTTTGATATGGGATATGCTAAGTTATTATTTTTTCAGTTTTTTTCAATTATTAAAATTTTCAATTTTTTCAATTATTTTTCCATTATCCAAATAATAGATACTCCCATAATGTAAATATTTAAAAAAATAGAGAGAAACACCAAAAATATCTTATTCTCTCCCCTGTTAATAATTAGCATCATTAGTCATCAAAAAAATACAAGTTAAAATCACAAAGAATTTCCACTACAACCTGGCCTGAATAGCCAAAATTAAAATGGCTGACAATACCGGGTATTGACTAGTCTGTGGCGTGACCGGAAGCCTCGTTAACATCGTTGTTAACAGTGTACACTGATACATGCATTTTGGAAAGCTGTTTAGCAACAGTTAAACATACATATATCCAGCATACATGACCTAGCAATTTCATACATCTATCCGCATATCTATGTACCTATACATGTATATACATATCTATTTATCTGATAGATGAGTGTTTATGTTCACCTAAAATTTGCACAAGAAGGTTCCATGATTTTTGTAACGTAAAACTGGAAACCAAGCGCCCATTAGCATTAGAATGGACAAGTACATTGTGGTCTGACCAAATGGAAGGTGACGAACAGGAACAAACTGTTTTCATAGATAAAAACACAGATGAATCTCAAAGACAATATTGAGTGAAAGAAGCCAGTTAGAAGAATGCAGATTCAATTTGATTTAATGTACGGGAAGGTACAAAATAAATGACCGCACATGTAGTGAGAGTTCAGACCAGTGGCTAACTTTGGGAGGATAGCAAAGGAGAGGGATCCTGAGAGAGCTGAGGTGGTTACCCAGGAAAGCAAATTTGTAAAAATCATCAAGCTGTGCACTTAAGATTTGCATACTTTACTGTATGTAATTTATACCTTAATAAATGAAAGGGGAAAGGAATAAAAACAACTGAAAGAATAAAAAAATATTTGCGGTCCAAACTAGAATTTATCCCAAATGGTGTTGTCTTGAATTCTTCCAGCAGGAAGATTTGAATCACTACCCCAACGGTTGTCTAATTCATATCCTTAGAAACCGTACCTAAAATTTTCGTTGTCACTGTTTTTTCGTTCTTCCTATAATACTCAGGAAACTTTGAGTGCGTTTCCCCATTGTCTAATTTTTATGTAGGTATAATCATTTTTGAAATGGGCACAATGTTACATTTGCAGAAAACAAGACGAAGACTTTACTTATTTTTCCTGAAATGTAGCATCCAAAAAGGAAAATAAGCTGTTCAGAAACGGTTGTTGTAAAAGAAATTGATGAAAAACGTCTTAAGGGCTGGCCGAGATAGCTCAGTTGGGAGAGCGTTAGACTGAAGATCTAAAGGTCCCTGGTTCGATCCCGGGTCTTGGCACGGTCTCCCATTTCTTTTGCAAACGTCATTGACTTTCCCATTACTGATTGGCTGTGTAAACCAGTGACTACCCACCCATACCAATGTCACTCACCTTCAAATAGGTTGAGACCACAGTGCCAGGGATGTGGAAAGGAGCTACAGACATTTACCCTCATCACGGAAAGGGCTTTTGTAAATTCTTTGGCAAAACACAGTTCTACGTCCATACACCTAATTCCTTCCAGCAATTCCTTGAAGTAAAGAAAGGAAACCTCCCCAGTGCCTTTTTCAGAGCACTTGGGTGTTATTAAGTGCATCTATAAGAATCAGGGTATGTGCACTTTCAATTCTTAATTACCTCTGCTCCTGCCTTCGCTCACTGTTGGGCCTTACCCATCCTTACATTGTTGTCAGCACTTTGAATCCTGTAAAAAGTTTTGCTTATCTTATACAGCATTTGGTTTTCAGCGGCGGGGTCAGGCCTAGTGCGTCACTTTACTATGAAGAAAGGCAAGAATGATGGTATAAGCATAAATTGAATTTTAGTAGTATTTATTAAGATTATATGGGATGGTATATATACATACGTATATGCCGTAAAATATAATAGGGATTCTTAATATTGATTTATTATTTTTCCCGAGACAGTGTTGGATAATTCATAGACTCTAATCTGGAATATAGCACACATAATTTGAAGTTTTCTTACAGGACATTTGAGGCAGATACTCCCTTGTGTATTGCCAACGACGCAGGGGAAGGTATTAAAGGTATGCTTGACTATGCATAGACTATTTTGAGGAGGATAAACAAGCGCGGAGCGCTCCGGTGGCCTCCCAGGAGGATCTGGGGGCAGTTGGAGTCTAAGATCGGTGGAGATTCGTTCTGTACCATGGTGTAATGTTAAAGGACAGATCTTTTAACGAGTCCTTCTTTTGATCCCGAATCACTATTAGTAAGGTTCATACACAATATTTCATTCAAAAGCAGGGCACAGAAAAATATAGTTCTTGGATCTGGAGCCCTCAGTCTACCCGGGACGTAGCTGAAGGTGGGGGTGAGGACAACAGACCCATGTCTTGGGTTTCGCCAACTGGGAAGGTGCTGGTTTTTCTAGGAGAGCGAGTGCCCGGCATGAGTAAGCCTCCCGGACACCCTAGGGCGGAATCGGAAAAGTCAGGGAGGTCTGCCACCCGGAAAACTCCGTTCGTTCGCAGGAGGAAGGAGTCAAGAGTAATCCTTTTGGGGTTGCAAGGCCCGGACGCAAGCGAGGTGCGTCGCGGTGGCTTTGCCTGCGGACCTCGGGGTCCGTGACGCGCTTGGGAATGCAGTTCGCCGCGGCGACAAGGAGGACGCAGCCTGCAGGCCTCGTCGGAGAGCGCCCTGTAGTGTGGGGTCGAGGTTCGCAAGCCCTGGGCCGCCCGCGAGAGCCCCGCAGACTGCAAGAAGGCAAGGTGGAACATCGCGGGACTCCGCCCTCGACCTGAGCGGTGGACACGGGAGGCTCAAGCTTCTCTCCGGAGCCCGCGTCGGCCTTCAAATCAACAGAGTCATTACTTGTTGATTCACTTAGCTCCAAATGAAAGTATTCGCTGAAAATTGCCTAGGCGTCGGTCAGCAAGAAAACTGGAAAGTTACAAGGAAACTAACACACGGACGCCTCCCACCTGTCTCCGGGTGAGGGACCAGTAGGCTCGCTGGGCACCGCAGAGCGCACCTCTCCGACTCCGGCCTCCGCCGCCCGGGCCGGGGGTCCCTCGGCTCGCGCCCCGCCACCTGAGTGACGCACAGAATGTGCCGTTGGGTGAGAAGTTGAACGCTCAGCCGGCGCCCCACCACCTCGCCCTTTGCAAACCTCCGCGGCCCCTTTCTCCCACCCCTAACAAGATAACAAGTCACCCCGACTTAGCGCGTGACCGATGCTGCCGGAGGCCGCGGTCCAGCGCCCGACCGCATGGCTGATGACGTCGGTGCAGGTGTCTGCGGGTCTTCCGCGACCCCGGGGCCCTGGATCCTTCCCTCCACCGCTCGTCTTCGTTTCCTCGCCTTGGAACAGCCTGAACTTAATGGGACATTAAGTTACAAGTCATGAAAGACAAGTGTGCAATTTGTGATCCAATGCTACAGACGTGCTTCTATAAAGGGGGGACTCCCTTCACCAACGACTGAAAATCCGGCTACAGCGCACCCTCCACAATTAGACTAGACTCAGCCTCTGCACAAAAGTTTCTCCGTGGATTTTCTTCTCCAAATCCGAAGAACTGAAAGCATGTAGACTCATTACACTCTGTGAATATGGTTGAAAGATCCCCTTAGAAGGAGGGGGAAGAAGAAATTCCCTTTAGTTTCAAACAAAAATTTAGAGAAACTTACCATTTTTAAAAAAATAAGGTGCCGCAGGAGTGGCCGGTTAGCTCAGTTGGTTAGAGCGTGGTGCTAATAACGCCAAGGTCGCGGGTTCGATCCCCGTACGGGCCAGGCAAGGTCCTCTTTTGGCCTTCGGCCTGACCAACTCAAACCACCTATTACCCGAAATCGCCAGTGCTACAATCGAGAGTTCAGACATTGCCCCTCTCAGCAAGAAGGCTGGGTATTTTCGTCTCGCTTTGCTTGTTTTTAATAAAAAGTAACGTACACCTGCTAGGAAGACTTCACTGAAGAAACCTGAGGGAGTAGCGTGGGAGCCAGGCGGTTGTGTTTTAGGAACGGGGAAATTGAGGAGTTTTTGAAATACGCCTGCTCAGTTTTCAGTGAAACTCAGGAGACAGTATTATCTGGGCGCGTCCTAGAAGTTTCAAGTTTCAGGGGAGAAAAGCAGTCATGCGCAGCGTGGCCAGCGGCTCGGTCGGCTAGAGCAGCGAGACACGCGCTGTGTTCCCGTCGGGTCCGCGCTCGGTCCTTCCTTTTCACCGAGAACCCTCCGTCCGGGGTGCCTGCGAGGACAGGGCACCGAGTGCGGCGCGGCGCGGGCTGGGCTCCATGCACCTGCCGGCGCCGTGCAACACTACGCACCTGCTTTCTCTGGTTTGGTCTCCGCCCCCAAAGCGACGCGGTGACTGCAACTCACCTGCGATGCACACCAAGGAGACAAGCTACACTTTCGGAAATCGGTCCACATATGAAGATGATTTTGGGGGGTTGGTCTGAGGACTTTTTCCCCACTTGGCAGTGATTTCTCTCCAGCCTCTACGCGCGGCCTCGACGCATAGGGAGGAGGCAGGTCTGTCGAGAGAGGCAGCCTGAAAGCTGCCACCTCCCAGGTCTTCCTTACACTCTCATCTTTTCCCGGCTGTTTACCTTTGCAAAACAAGGGATTCCTTCCTGTTGATTCTCTGTCCCCTGGCGGGGGGGGCTCTGTCCCGACGAATGCTCGGCCGCTCACGTGGGGACACGTGGGGTGGGGGGAGCGGCGACCGCGGTCTTCAGGGCCAACTTCTGTCTAAAGGGCTCAACTGAGGCAAAGAGCCGCTCGCACCCGTGTCCCCGCAGCCGAACCTCCCTTGCCTCAACATTTCCCCAGGAGATGTCTGTCCCCTTTCTCTTTGGTAGCCACGCGAGGAAGGAACTGCGCAGGAGAGACCTCTAAGGTGAGGACTCTTCCCAGTGAGGACAAAACATCGATGGAGAAGACACTGGAAGAAAAGTCATTGTTTATTTTTCTTTAGAGCTTCTTTGATTTTAAAAGCCTTCCTTCTAACGGTCTTTTTCAGCCCATCTCCTGTCTCAAGTTCAGGAAGCGATGACAGAAGAAAATCTTAGAGGATCGTTCCTTTGATGCTTCTGACATCTCTTTCAGGCTCAACCGACAGTCGATGCGGGAGAGCATCCGCGAAAATGAAGGATCAGTTCCAGGAAAGTGTATTCGAAAGACTTTAAGGATTGCTTCAATATTTTGTTTAAAAAAAAAAGTACCTACAGAGTGTGAAGAAAAAGCGAGCTCCGCGAGCCAGCCAGGAGTCGAACCTAGAATCTTCTGATCCGTAGTCAGACGCGTTATCCATTGCGCCACTGGCCCGCACCTCTTGCAAGATTATCAATACTTGTATTTTCTATCACCATACACAATTCATATCAGACAAACAGTGGTTGATTTTTTTAATTTAGGCAGGGATTAGGAACAAAATCTGTACCAATTCTGGGAAAGCATAATTTATTTTGTGACTGGTTTGCATTATGCACATTTACATAAAATGTTTTCATTGAAAATAGGTCAGTCTTCACTTATTTTCTGACTGTATGCTTTGGAAACTTGTTTGGTGCTTAGTAGCTGTTGGTTTTGTTTTTGTTTTGTTGTTTTACTTGAACGTATCTCCATGGACTCAGTTTCCACGTTCTCTCTTCACTCCTTACCCAGTTTATATTAGTGCCTAGTTTTGAGCTCTTCATTACTGCCCCCCCCAATATTCATCTGCCCACAAATTGCAATAAACACAAAATGCAATAAGGAGGCAAGAATTCAATAGAAGTATACATTTTAAGAATGGCATTTGACAAAGAATCTTGGAAACCAGGAACTCACTTACTAACAAATACAAAATTGGCTTAAATTTTACTTAGCTCTTCAAAAGAGCTGCAAATGCAAAAGTGCTTATAAAAGAGAGGTTTAGTCCACTGAGGGGACGAGGTTTCATATGGGCTTGAAAAGGCAAAGTCAGAAGTCCAAATATATCCTCTCTGTGCCTCAATTTCCTTATTTGTAAAAAGTGCTTCAAAGAGCACTTGGCAAATATGATGGAGTATTATCCTAAATTTTTTATGGCTCTCACCAGCCTTTGATGTCAGTTATAAACACTAAAGATTACTGCCTGAGAACGCCTTTAAGGAAGCTGCTGGCTCTATGATCAGAAAGGGCATCTATCCCCCAAATTTCAACATCTCCTGTGTTCTCTTTGCTGCTGTGCTCTGGCATTCACCAGATTTAACAAATTCACCTCCACGAGCCAGTGTTATTGAGTGCTCCAAGTCTGAAGCCGAAGCTCGGTGTGGACAGTGCGGACACGGAGCAAGCACCCAGACGACAAAAGAAGATGATGGAACTCGTAACTAGCTGGCGCTGTCCTCCTAAAGGATTTGAGTTATAAATTGGAACTGCCGCTTAAGAGATGTCTCTGCGGTGCTGGGCGGGGAGCCGTTCAATTTTGCAGAAGCTTCAGGGGATAGGCCCCACACCAAAAAGCACAACGCTGTGAGCAGGATTTGAACCTGCGCGGGGAAACCCCATTGGATTTCGAGTCCAACGCCTTAACCACTCGGCCATCACAGCCCCTTTCCTAAGGCCGTCATTCATTAGACTGAAGACAAGTACATGTCATTTACCATGTAGTGTATTAGAGAGAGAATGACTGGTTCCTGAGTGTCCTCTCAAAACCTTCTCCAAGCCCAGGCTTCCATATTTCACTTAATGGCAATTTCACCTTTTCAGATATTTATGCAAAAATCTTGGCAACGCCCTTGACTTCAGTTGTTCTTTCATTCCACATATGTGAGGGGATTCTTGTTTCCTCTCCCCTCAAAATGCATCTAGATCTGAACAACTTCTCACCACCTAACTGCTATCACCCCGGCCCACCACAACTTCATCTCTGACATGGGGTATTGCAAAATCTCTTAATAGGTTTCCCTTCTTCCATCCTTTCCAGCCTTATGAAACACTCAATGATAAGCAACCGGAGAGATCTTTCTGAACCCAAAACACTTTGAGCACAGCTTTGCTCAAAACTCAACAACGCCTCATTTCATCAGAGCAAATACCAAAGCCCCCACTTGGGCTACTGAGTTGCCCAAGATCTCATTGCTCCTACTGCACCCCTTGCTAAGCTATTCTTGCTTTGATATAAGTATGACCCAGCCCCTTACCTACTTCAGGTGCTTTCTCAAATATCAGTTTATCAGGAACACAGCCTGAACATTATATCTAAGCCCTACACGCCCCTCATCCCAGGGCTGCTCCCCGTTCTTTGCTTTATTTTTCTCCAAATCACTCATGGTCCTTTAACACATTATGCACCTTATTTATTTTGTGTGGAACCTTGTGAATTATGGTTCAAACGCAACTACTCCTGGCTCCACATTACATGCTTCATCCTTCACATCTTTTTGGATATGTGTGTATTTTCTTCAAATTCCCAAAGCCCCGATCTTCACAATTTCCATATGTAAGGAGGAAGAATTTTTCCTCTATTCTGTTAGGTTTGTAGCAGGGGCCTATGAGTCCAACTGACAAAGGATAGGTTAACAGGAGAAAAAGTTTACAAATTTTGTTGATGTGGATATTTTTTATTTTAATTTTACATGCATGAAGGTTTCCCAGGAAAGAAACGAGAACCCAAAGAAGCAGTTAGACTTGAAAGATTTCATACCATTTTAACAACATTGTAGGGAAGTAGGTAGACAAAGAAAAGGGAAGTTTGGGCTTCTAGGGGCAACATTTGTGGGAAGGTAACTATATGGGGAAACTAGTGGAAGCAGGGATTATTTTAGCAGGATTTGTTTCTGCAGACTTATCTTGGTGCTGACTTTCCATCTCTAGTGATCAGGGTAGTTCTCCTCCGTCATGAGAGACGGGAGGGGAGCATCTTCACAAAGGGACGTTCATGCCCTGCTTTTAAGCAGACAGAGAAAGACAGAGAGCCCTTCCTGTTTGCTTTTTCTTAATAGCTCTCAGCTCAAAATCATCCTTATGCTAAAGTGGCATATTTCGGGGTCGCAAATACTCGCGTTTGTTTTTAAGTCTGAGACCCTCAAAAGAAAATACAAGTTCATGTCTAAAAGGAAATAGGCTCAGAAGCAAAAGTACCTGTTTCCGCCCGGTTTCGAACCGAGGACCTTTCGCGTGTTAGGCGAATGTGATAACCACTACACTACGGAAACCCCGTGGGGGCACCTTTCGGTAAAAGTTAATATTGCTTGATACCCCAGGTCTTTTTTCTGGAGGGATTTCCCTTTACGAAGTTAACACTGTCATATACCAGTAGAAATGCTTTTGCCAAATATATCTAGTATAATGTTCAGAGAAGCCTGTTTAGAACAGCCCAAAAATTGGAAACTCACCCTAGTGCCCTGATGGGTTTCTAGAGAAAATGACAGCAGATCGGAGACTTCATAGATGAAAAGAGTGTGATGAAATAGGATGCAGAGACGTTAGAAAGGGGACTTTTTTCATTGGGAGCTGAATGGAGTGGGCATGATGTTGGTGGCGGGAGGATATCCAAGGATGTGAAGCAGGGTATGGAAATAAATTAGGTTAAAAGGGAATATGTGGGCCAGATGAGAGAAAATACGGGTTGTGCCTTCCAAAGCGGGGAAGGTATATTTAAATCTGAATATGAGGAGAGAAATTGGGCTGTTAATTCTTGGAGTACAGATGTCATCAGTGAAGATTTCTTTTTTTAAATTAAGATTTATTTTTATTTATTTATTATTTATTTTTAGACAAATTTTTTAGATTATTTATAAATTATTTATAAGATTATTATTTGTTTATAAGATAAATATATTTATTTATTTTACAGAGAGAGAGAGACAGTGAGAGAGGGAACACAGCAGAGGGAGTGGGAGAGGGAGGAGCAGAAGGCAGACGCTCAAGACTGAGCCACCCAGGCGCCCCAAGATTTCTTTTTTTAAAAAGAATTAAAGTGTAATTTACATAATTAAAATGCACTGATCTTAAAGACACAGCTCAATGAAAAACAAAAGTCACATCAACGCACTGATTCAATAAACTCGGAAAATGACAGCCAGATTAACCATAAAGAAAATTGTAACTACCCAAATTATTTTGAAATGCTTGAAAACCAAAATTTTAAAAATCTTAAAAGCAGCTGGAGGGAAAAGAGAATACATTTTAGGTTAAATAAAGATTAAATGGAATAATAAATATTAAATCAAAGAAAGGCAGAAGAAGAGAAACAAAAAACAAGTGGGACAAATAGAAAACAATTAACTTGATGATGGACTTGAATCCAAATATAAATAATTGCATTTAATGTAAATGAGATAAACACATAATTAAAGGCAGAGATTGGCAGGCTAAATAGTAAAACAAAACAAAGAAAAACAGGAGCCACCTGTACCCTGCTTACAAGAGACACATAAGACAAATAAAGATGACAGGTTGAAAGTAGAGTGATGAGGGAAGATATACCTTGAAGACATGAACCATTATATCGATATCGGATATATATCAATATCAGACAGAGTAGACCCTAGGGTAAAAAGTAAGACCAAAGATAAAGAGACACATTCAATAACAATAAAATGAACAATTCGCCGAGAGGACTTATTCTTATATGAAGCAAAACTGAGGAAACTAAAACAAGAAATAGAACAACCACAACTATGGTTGGTGATTTTAAAGACTCCTTTGAGTAGCTGATGAGAAGCTGAAAGAAAAGGGGAAATAAATAGGATGTAGAGGGTTTGAACTGTAGCTAGTAACTGACCAACTTGACCTAGTTAGCACTTAAAAGACACTGCACTTAACTACTGTAGAATACACATGTCAAGAATGGCTTTGATGACCAATCTTGAAGACACGGGGGGGGGGGGGGAGACAAGAGGAAGCTATTATAGATTATGGTCAAGAAGAGATATTCAAGACCCAAATAGAGACCAATAGCAGGACAGAAGGGAAAGACATCTTACTCATGTTGAAGGCAAAGTCAATAGACTTTGTGATGATTTGATGGTGGGAGGAATCAAAGTTAACCACAGGTTTCCAATGGGATTGATGTCAGTTGAGTTTATGGTGCACTGTGTTAGTGGTACCTATATGAAATTCCAGTGGAGATTGAAATATGAGTTTGAAGCTAGGGAGAGATCTGTCTTAGATGTGGATATTTGGGGAGATTAGCTCCAGGTAGGCAATCAAGAGATTTAGAGTTGATGAAGAAATTCTGAGGGATGAAGGATCAACTCCAGAGACTCTGCAATGAGTCAGGATGTGAACATCAGCCCTGGAAAGCACCAAGATGTTTGAGATTCTTCCAGTTGCAATCATGGTGTAGGTACAAGACTCAAGAACTTAAAACTTAACGATCTAAGAGTGTTTGACACTCCTAAGTTTGATGTGCTGTGTATGTGGAATTGTAGACACAGATTCAGCATTAAACAATCCCAGTACAGAGAAGAAACTGTGATAACAGGTAACAGGGACAGATGAATCCAGAAGATCTCAGCTGAGTCTGCAGAGTAATGATTTCCAGAAGTAGTTATCCACAGTGTGGTCATTATCACATTTGTTTCAAACCTAAAGTTGCCTGGTTAGACAAGTATGTCCAAGTGGACGTACTTCCTAACCATTTCCCTTTCCCTGACATTTCTCATCATGGCCATGCTTTACGTTTCACTTTTTAAAAAAATTTTTTATTGTTATGTTAATCACCATACATTACATCATTAGTTCTGGATGTAGTGTTCCATGATTCATTGTTTGTGCATAACACCCAGTGCTCCACGCAGAACGTGCCCTCTTTAATACCCATCACCAGGCTAACCCATCCCCCCCCCGCCTTTCACTTTTTAACGGACATTTCATTCAGGTGAATTCATCAAACTATCCAATGCCCAACTTCACCAATGAATAGCGAGACATGAAGAAGAAAGAACCACACAGCTGGTCAAAACAACAGCACGCCTACTCTAATAGCACAAAAGAGGAGCTGTCTGTCTGAGGATCCCAAGCCAGGGAACATTTAATAGGGGAGGTGGTTTGAATAAAGAATAAGTTGTGTCAGGAAAGAGATAGTATTTCCATTACAGAAAACTCCCTTCAGCAAAGACACAATTGTGAATGTCCAGGACATGGTTAAAACTGTCTTACAGAGTAGCCACCTTTTATCATTTAGTACTGTTAACCACTCAGTGCTTCCGGAGTTACATGATGTCATCTGTTAGATTCAAATTCACTTTAAGGAGTTTTAAAAAATAGTCCTCTAACATCTTTGCATTCCCAGATGCTCAGCAATCGACAAGAAATTAATCCTTTCTTAGTAATACAAAGAATATCTGGAAGGGCATGTTCTTAAAGTGGTTGAGTCTCCGTCACTTGATCTCAAATGGTAGGACAAAGGGGCAAACCTCATCTAGGCTACTCACTTACTGCAAATATCATGACTAGAACAAATATTCCGAGTCCTTAAATTACTCTTGATATATGTGTTGGGAATGCTTCTCAAGGGCCTGAGTATTACAAGATTCATCCAAAGTAAATTCAAGTTGGTTCCTACTCACGTAGAGAAAACATAGGAGGTTAAATCACAAAAGCCAGGAAGAAAGCAGGAGAACAGGCCCCGCTGGGATTCGAACCCAGGATCTCCTGTTTACTAGACAGGCGCTTTAACCAGCTAAGCCACGGAGCCACATACAGTAACCCCTCTAACTGCATCTTATTTGAGTATGATTTCACACACCTCAACTGTAACGAACTTAGTAACTAGTTTACCAGATGTTTCAAAAACAAAAAAGAATAGACATTGTCTCAGTCAAAACCAAAGAAGAATGTTCTTTTGGAAGGATGAACATAGGGACTGGATTGAGATGACTGTCTCTTCTTGGATCAGTGTTTCAGTGTGGACACTCCTAGATTCACTAGACTATAAACTCTGGTGGCAGGGACAGAGCCCTTTGTTGAACCCAAAAGGAAAAATGAATGGACTTTATACTAACCACCATTTTGTTTTAACCACACCTGTGCGCTCCTCTATTAGTGTGGAAAAGTACATGCTACTGGTCAAAATCAACAGGTGTCTGACACACTGTTGCCAAAAGAACTGTGAGGATACGTTTGCACCTGTCAGATGGTGCTTAAGGATGGTGGCACTCATTTCTCAACTCCAGAAATGTTGACTGCCGATGGCTCACAACTGGGTTGGTCTCTGGGAACTGTCCTCAACAGAAGACGCACCTTGCTCAGATTTACACCCACCATTGGGGGTGCTCACATCCAAGACTGGTTGATGTAAGAGTATAAAGGCCTCCCCTCCTCCTGTTGGACTCAACGCAGGACATTTTTGAAGGGCCATTCCATGATCAAAGACCCCTGAGAGAACAGTGAGGCCTCTGTTAAACTACATCAAGCTCAACTTCTGCCTCTTCCCGACCCCGCTTCCCTTACCCTCTCTTATTTGCTGATTCTAAGAGCATTCCCAATAAAACTGCACACAACCTGACCAAAGGCAAGTGACTGATGCCTCCTTCGAGCTCTAGAGGTCAAAGTAAGTCTGAATGTGGCCCAGACTCAGAAATCATTTACCACAGCAAGTGCCCTGGTACAACAAGAATGGTAGCAATATTAATATTCTACCCTACAAACTTACAGAACTGTTGCCACAGAGCAAAAAAAAAAAAAAAATGAAGATATCTACTAATTGGTTCAAAAGGTGTATAAAGTTAGTTAAAACGTGCTCAAGGACCAGAAGAATAATTTATGATATTAGAAGCAAGTACCTGGAATGGGAGGTTAGAAACTAAATGGGAAATTTAGCTAGTCAAAGAATATGATTCTCATTTCTGGTAAAAAACGAGAATATCAAGTACTAAACATCTTACAGACTATAGTGCGTATCCAGAAGAAGACCATATAATACACAGATGTGCACGTATGTTCTTACAAATGGAGGGCAAAGGTTTTTAGAATGTACACAGACCGATAAGCTTCTGAAAATACTAGTACCCCTAGCTCAGAAGGAGCCATGGTGGGAAGAGGAGAAGCCGAACGGGGCAGCGAGAGCAGAGGATGAGAGGACCCGGCGGCTCCGTCGGCCGCTCCCTGGGCGCGCACCTGCCGGCAGGTGCGTAGGGCGTCGGTTGGAGAGGGCACACCTCCGAGGAGGTTTCCCGCCGTCCTCCCGAGCCTCCCGACCCGGGTCAGTCCCGGCGTTTCTCCCAGGCCAGATAACGGCCCTGATTCTGGACACGCCCTGCCTCCCACAGCCCTCGTCCTGGTTTGGGTGGGTCCCGGCGGGGTCAGAAGCTCTTCGGAGACGACCCCGGTTCCGGTGCCCGCGCCTACGCCAGCCCCGCACTCGGGCGCCACCGCGCGTCCGGTGAGCCGCACTGCAGCTCCAAACGGCGACCCTCGGGGCGGACTAGGGGGGCGGCGGGGGCTGCGGGTCCCGGGTCCCCGGGGTCCGGGCGGAGCTGGCCTGCTGCGAACAGGCCGCAGGAGCCGGGAGCCACTTGGTCCCGCTGCCGGACGTTGGCCTGAATCTTCTCAGGTTTTCCTGGAAGAAGCGTGATGCCTTGAAGCGGAATATGGAATTTTCCCCTCCCTTCTCCCCCCTCGGCCCCTCGAGAGGGGAAGGACGCAAAGAGTGGGAGCAATGCTCTCTTTTTCTCAAGATAAACCTCAAGATAGGAATGCTGTTTCAGCCCCGCGTCGGGCTCCCTGCTCGGCGGGAAGCCTGCTTCTCGCTCTCCCACTCCGCCTGCTTGTGTCCCCTCTTGCTCTGTCAAATAAGTAACATCTTAAAGTAAGTAAGTAAGTAAAGAAAGAAAGAGAGCGAGCGAGCAAGCAAGCAAGCAAGCAAGCAAGCAAGCAAGCAAGCAAGCAAGCTGTCTCAGTGTTGTTTAGAGGAGGCGCTAGACATCCGGGCCGGTTAGCTCAGTTGGTTAGAGCGTGGTGCTAATAACGCCAAGGTCGCGGGTTCGACCCCCGTACGGGCCAAGCGGTGCGGCGCTTTTGCGCTACGCGAGGGGAGTAATGGCGGACTCTTAGCTTTACGAAGTAAACACATCTGTGAGCCAGTTTGCTGCGATGTCTGGTCCTCAGATAGAGCTGGGTACTAGCCTCGGTTCCAGGCGCTCCTGCATATGTCGAGCAGTTCCCCCTTGGCAGCAAAGACCGGGGACAACAGACGGCGGTGGCCTTACTTTGCTTTCCTGTGAAGAAACTGTTTTTGGAGGCGGGTGGGGGCGGGGAATCCCTGAATTAACCAGTTGTGGAATCACCCTTTATATCACTCCTTCTGGGTCGTTCTGCATTTCCCAGTTCAGTTTAAAGAAAAAAAGCTAAAAAATGAGAAACAAAAATCTCCCAAAACTTTAATAGTAAGAATGACCAACATCCTTGTGTTTCAAAAAGAAACTTTAAAAAGATAAAGAGATGTTTCCTTTTCACCCTTATTCTTAGCCCACATCTCAAAATCACTTTCTAGGTAAACTCTGTCCATAACTTTTCATTTTATCCTTACTGGTTTTCCTTGGGCATGTATACGTAAATATTTATATTGATTATTATTTTTCTTCTTTTTCACACAAAAGATAATCATTTACTCATTGTTTTGCATTTGCACTTTTTTCTTAGTATATCTTGAGTATTTCTAATTGCACTTTCTACTTTGTACGCCGCCAAAATTAAAGCTTATTTTCAAATGAGTTGGTCCTGCCAGCCAGAAGTTGAATCTGGAAACCTCTCAACATTGTACAAAATGTAGGCTTTTCCAACTCAGGGAAGGAGGTAGTGGAAATTATATCCTTAATTTTCTCTAATGTGAACAAAGCAGTTTCTTTCTTAAGCCATATCACATTTAGAGGCTTGAATATGCACTCCCAAAGTGCTCAATCATCAAAAGAAATTATGTACAATTTTAACAAATATTTATTTGCTTGTGGAAGGAAGCTTTTATTTTTGCTCATTATTGACCCCCCCATGTGTACATAATGAAAGTTTGGGTTTTTTCCTCCTGTTAATCAGTCTCACATAAATTTAATTCTTAGACCAGCTAGAAGAAACTTGAAGGGTAGAGAAAATTCTTCCTCTGCATTAGTATAGCAACTGCAAAGCCCTAAAACCAAGTGAACACAGTACTGTAGAGATAGATGACCCGTGTGGCTGAAGGAGGCTGTCAAGGAAAAGGGTCTGGTGCTCTGGCCTCCCATGCCCATTTTACTCTCAGAACGATCTCTAGCTTCAGGCAGTCCAGCTGAAAATTCTGCTTTTGTGAGATAGGTTGGCTGATTTGTGGGCTTTGTCATTAGGAAATAAGGAAGAAGCTGGTGAAGGGTGGCAGAATATGCCAGCCCAAAATATGACACTTTGACACAATGATCACTTTGAGCCAAGGGCTTTTGAAAAGCATTAAATACAAGAAAACCACTCCAAACTTTCTACTTATTCTTAAAAGTAGGAGATAAAATTCCCATGTGAAAGATGTCTTCTTTATACCAGGAGAAGAGTCACATTCTAATTCTCAAGGATAGAAAGTTGAGGCTCAGGGAAATCTTATTAAATTAACCCCAATCTTCCTAGTCACTTCACCCAATTAATTATCCTAGCCCCAGCCCCATTGCCTTATCACATTTTCCTGATTTTACTGCCCTTTGTCCAATTCAGTATATGCACATGCAACTCTATCCGCTTCTTTGGGTCATTTCCTTATGGAGGGATCCCGTGTTACATAAAACACATTAAATAAAGTTGTGTGTTTTCGGTTAATTTGTCTTTTGTTATGGGGGCTCACATCGAGAACTTAGAAGGGCAGAAGGAAAGACTATTTTTGCTCCTCTCCACTGGAGTGAGAGACTGGTTTTCTGCTGTGTGCCTTCTTAAAAATCCCCAGGAAACAAAATCCAGACTGTGGAAAACCTCAAGTTTCTTCTACAAATAAAAGGAGAGAGAGAAAAACTATAGATTCAAAGAACTTGAGAGACATATATGTTCAAAGGCTTGTTTTTAAAAGAGTATACGTGTAATCTATATATATATGCTTTTTGTAATATATTCTTTTATTATACAGATTATTATAATATCTGCATATAATTGTAATATATTATAGAACCCATTTATAAAATATATAAAACAAGTGGCAACATTTGAACAATAATTGAATACTTGACTTTATTTTTGTTTTTAGATGTGATCATTGTGTTGTGATTGTTTTTTCAAGTCCTTATCTTTTATTTTTGTTTATTTATATTTTTTCCTTATCTTTTAGAGATACATACTTAAATATTAGTCCTGTGCCGGTTATATTGGAGCCTGAGGCAAAGGAAAAATCAGTAATACTGATTCCCTACTAAAAGCTTGGATATTGTATTCATTATGGATCTTTTGCATTGATTTTTATTTTTTAAAAATATTGCTTTAAAATATTATTTCGTTTGCTAAGCTTTTTGGTTAAGCCTTCTCAGTTTTGTGCCCAAGGCAGGTAACTCACTCGCCTTACCCCACCCCAGGCGGAGCTGAAGTTGTGGATGATTCAGGTCTGAGATTTACTTCAACGTGTCAATGAGGGGAATGAGGGCTGGGGTTATACATGAATAAAACTGCATGAGTTGATAGTTATTGAAAGTGTTCGATATGGCTATCGGGCTCATTATACTGTTCTCGGTCAAACCCGAACCCCTCCCGGCCCATTTCGGAGGCAGGCCCAGGAGAGAGAGACCCGGGGGGAGCAGGCCCATCGCGAACCGACCACCGAGGCGCAGAAACCTCCAGGTTCCTAGAGCGGACCGGAAGTGACGCCCGCGGCGGGAGGCCGAGCGTCCGGTTGCGGACCCGAGCGGTCGCTGTGCTCGCGGTGTTTGTGCGGGCCGGAGCTCCGGCGGCGTGGGAAACTGCTCCGCGAGTCCGGAGGCCCCACGGGACCGCCATGGGCTCTGAGGCGGCTCGAGAAGGGCCAGGTTTCGGAGCCTGCCACCTGACGAAGGCGGGACGTGAGGGGACGTGTCCAGAAACGTAGGTCTGCGACCAGAGCTGCCCCCGCGGCACACAGGCTGGCTCAGGAGGCGCCCGGCGGAGGGGAAGGCAGTAGTCGCTTCTCCTCGGCCTTCGGGAGGGAACGGAGTGGATGACTGTGCAGAGTCCTCGGGCCCGGGAGCAGATGGCACTGGCCTGGCGGCTCCCCACCAGTGAGATGCACCCGGAGCAGCCTGGCCTTGCGGACGGTAGGACGTCCCTATTTGTGCGTGTGGTTGGGGGTGGGGGACGCACGGAGGGGCTCAGGTGCTGGGCGGCAGGTGCGGGAGGTTACTGCTCCGGCTCAGGTGCTGGGCGGCAGGTGCGGGAGGTTACTGCTCCGGCTCAGGTGCTGGGCGGCAGGTGCGGGAGGTTACTGCTCCGGCTCAGGTGCTGGGCGGCAGGTGCGGGAGGTTACTGCTCGGGCTCAGGTGCTGGGCGGCAGGTGCGGGAGGTTACTGCTCCGGCTCAGGTGCTGGGCGGCAGGTGCGGGAGGTTACTGCTCCGGCTCAGGTGCTGGGCGGCAGGTGCGGGAGGTTACTGCTCGGGCTGACAGCATCTTCTGCAAAACCATTCTCTGGAAGGCAGAAGCGTTGCGACTGTGTTGAGTGCACTGATAATTCTGGGCATCAGGTCAGTGTGAGATGTGTAATGTCATGAGCCGGGGCGGGGGGGCCAGGGGGTCATCAGATGATAGCAGTCCATCGACCTCAACAGCCTGCCTCTACCTTGAAGTCGTTAGAGATTAAAGTTCTGGAGCAGTGTTAATGTGCAGAGGGTGACGATAACCACCGGGCTCCACTCAGGTCCCAGAGGTGTGTCTCGGCCTTCCTTCTGGGCAGACACGGTTCTTTGACACCGTGTCTAGTCGAGGCCTTGTGGCTTAACCAGCACTTAAATCGTGTGTGTGGTTCTCGCCGAGTGAAATTTACCAGCACCATAGTAGAGGTGAAAGAGGTGAGCAGAGGGAAAGAATTCTATCTTTATTTAAGATGAAGAACTCCGAGGTATTTTTCTCTGTTTAAGCAGGTTTTTCTTCAGCAAAAAGAGAGTCCATATAAGCATTTTCTGGCACTGCTAAAAGCTCAGTGATAGAATTTTAATGTCTTTTCTATCAGGGCTTAGGGTGAAAAATCAGGCTCTTAAAAGCTCCAGTGATTTGAAAAATCCTTCAAAAGATCTTTGTTGCAGTAGTTACCGGAACACACATGGAGGAATTCTATGGCAGCTACTACTAAACGGCTTTGCAAATATTTTGTGGTTAATCCTCACAACCCTGAACGAGAGATGCGTTTACACTGTGTAAAGCTGGGGCTCAGAGAGTTTAACTTGGTAAATAGGTCAAGATCACATAGCTAGTAAGTGGCAGAACCAAGGGTTTGAATTCATGTTTGTATGACATCAGAGCCTGTGTTTTTTACTTTTAAGCCAATGGGGTGCTTCTGCTACAATCTCTCAATTTTTAAAACGTCTTTATTATATATTTACTTTTTAAAAAACATTATATATTTATGTGGTTCAAAATCAAAATACTAAAGAAGGTACACGGTAAAGTCTCACTCCTGCCCGACCTCCCATCCACCCTGTTCCCTTTCCACCACAGCAAACAGGTAACCATTTTTATTAGTGTTTTTAGCTGTCTCTCCAGAATTCCTTTGTGAAAATACAATTAAACACAAATTGTGTTCTTATTTTCACTCTTTCTTGTATGTTAAGTGGCATACTACACTTATTTTTTCCACTTAACGCTGTATCTTAGAGATTTCCATCTTAGCAATAGCTTGTTTATGTATGAATAAACTATTTATTATGATAATATAATAAATATATATTTTGGTCTTTATCCATGGTTCTTGGCTCGTAAGTCCCAAAATCTTTGTAGTTTCCTAAGAGACTAGAGTTAGAGGGGCATCTTTTGCTAAAATATTTGGTGTTTACCCTTTGGTTCCTGAAGTATCTTTAGAGTGATAAATGTGAAAAGAATGTTTTCTGTTATTCATTACAAACCCCTTTCAACCACACCTGAGTTTATGTTAATAAAGTGATTTTTTTTTTTTTTTTTTTTTTTTGGTATGCTCCTAGTAACTTAGAATAGGGTTAGGAACCAATTTTGAGATTAGAGGATTGGAACTTTCAGCTCTACCCCCTCTGACCTCCAGCAAGGGGAGAGGGGCTGGAAGTTGGATTAATCACCAGGGGCCAATGTCTACATGCTGAAGCTGTATATTTCTATCCAAATCCCTTTCTCCTTCAGTTTCCTGTACCATAGTAGCCAGAAAGCCAAAAATTCTTCCCTCACTCCCTTATAGTTGGAGTGGTTGGCATGGGACCTGGGTCTGACCATTGAGATTCAAGTGAAAATCACTTGTGAGGGGCTTGTAGAAACCTGTTTTTAAAGGGAGTGACTTCTCTAAAAGAATAAAGTCTTTATAAAAGGTGGAGGGTGACTTGGCTGGCATGCTCCATCAGCTCCTTACCCTGAACTTCTTTGCTCTTCTCTTCCTGTCTGGACCGCAGACAAGACTCCTGGAGGAACGGCGGCCGTCACGCGTCTGTGATGCCGAAAGCCACAGGACAAAGACAGGTAAGCAAGAAAACAGAAGGTGCCCAGGAATGTCATGACATTCTTGGCCAGTGGGGTCAGCCCTGGGTGCTTTACCTCAGGACCTCTTGTTGAATGATGTGCTCACTCCTTTCCGCCGCAGGGAACCCAGTCCTGACTGGTGATATTGGCTGGTGAACATTAGCGCCTGTTCTGTGGCAGCTCTAACCACCCGAGGTGTTAACTTTTACACTGTCCTCATTACACTCTGCATAAGGGTCTTAGGAGATGGACCAAAAGTTCTCAGAAGTGTGGTCCCTGAGCCAATGGCATTAGCATTACTGGAAACTTGCTAGAAGTGCAAACTTGGGTGCCTGACCCCAGACGTGGATCAGAAACTCTGGGAGTAGGGGCCCAGCAGTCTGTTTTAAGAACGCCCCAGGTGATTCGGATGTATGCTGAAGTTTGACAGGTTAATCTCTGTAGATAGGGTACTATACCCATTTTACAGACAGGTAGACTGAGCTGAATTTAAGTCCTACAATGTCCTACAGCCAGTAAGACTGACTACTGAGCCTGTGTTTATAACGACTACATTACATCCCATGATAAGAATTCCTGCTCTAGAGAAGTGGTCTCCAGAATTTGAAAACCTACCCCTTTGAAAAATAATCTATCCCCTCGTACATTTCTAGATTGGCATATAAAATTTTACATCATAAGTTTAAACAATGGTAAAGAATGTGTTTTCCAGTCCATTGTAAATTATGATATTTTAAAATGTGTTCCATCACTCTCCTAAATCTATCCAGTGGAATCTAAGTACCATAGTGATTATTATTTTAATTATTATTATTTATTATTTTATTATTATTTAAACAGACTATCATTTGTTTAAAAAATGTTGTTGTTGTTTTTTATTTAAACGGGCTATCATCAGTTTAAAAAAATAATTTTCCTCTAACATTTGAAATTTTACATCCTCCTCTTTTATACCTGAACTTGTATTTTCATTCCCCCACCCCACAAATAAATTCTGTTGTAACATGGCTATTTTTGGTCTACCTTGTCATACTTCTCTGAAACAAAAAAGTATAAACATTGAATTTCATATTTTTTAAAAAAGTTCCAGTGACCTTAACAGCTTTAAGAGTAAATTTGTTTTCTGTATTAAGTTATTATGATTTTTATTAGCATAAAATCAAATTCATTGTGAATGTATTGTATATTTTGATAAGTTAATAGATAAATTGAATTGCAAATGCATCTCTTAATGAGATGGGTGTTGCTAGGATTTTCTAATTAATTCATGTATCTATGGATCAATATTCCTTGTTGCAAGAATGAGACAGGTTCATCAGTTTTCAGTTTTCATTATTGAAGTTATGAGAGATTATATCAGTTTACATGAGTAGGTAGGAATTCCAGGATTTTTGAAGTAGGAATGCAATTCTAATTATTCTGACACCTGTATTACATGCCAAAATCACTTTATGTATTACAAAAATTTGTTAGTCTGTTGCTGACGACTGGGTGAGACGCTCTTTTGTTGAAAGTAAACGTACGAGAAACCACCTGAGCTGCAGAAGGCCGTTCTCTTGCTCACTGACATCATTGTTTTAGAGCCCTTGGTCAGATGCTTTGAGGAAGCTTTGCCTCTTGGGGCAGCAATGAAGGGTGTGACTTGGGTTGGTTGAGAGTTACCCCCCCCTTTCCTTAGTGGGCGAGGGGTTGTGACAAAAAGGTGGGTGGGAAAGCAGGATGTTTCAGGCAGATCGATCATGATGAGTCTATGTGGAAGCCCAGGATCCGCAAGTGGATTCCCTGAAAAGTGTGTTCGTGGATTCCCAGGGATGCCCATAGCCCAGCTTGAAAACTAAAGGATACTAAGAGATATCTTAGAATCATGGTCGTCATGTTCTACAAAATGTAAACAAATAGATTACTTCAGTTTAAGTTTCTCACTTGGGAAGTGGGTGTGTCTGCAGAGAACATGGAGCTAAGCTGCAGGTCACAAATTGTTTGTATTCACAGTGTCGTTATACACCTCTGAGAGGGGATTATTTGAGTATCTTGGGTCATCTTCAGCCTTTTCACATATTTTTAGGTGAATATTCAAATATTCTGAATATGTCCTAATTCCAGGAGACACCTTGTTCTGGTAGCAATAGTCACAAATTCTTGAGCTCCAAGAGACTAACCTTCATGCTACCCTAGGACTTTTGGCCTCTCTGTAACCCACACCAGGGGAAAAGGGTTTAGAATCACAGGTATTCAGCCTGTTTTCATTCTTTGCTGGCCCCACATCCTCCTGTAATTTCTCCTGTGTCTGCGCTAAGTTGCTTTTCTTCTCTCATCCATAACTATACTGATTCATTTTTCTTTTCTTTTTATTGTGGAAAGAACACTTAACATGAACTCTACCCTCTTAACCCCCCCTTTTTTTTAGGTTTTAGATTTTTAGATTTTAAGATTCTAAATCTTAGATTTTAGAAAATCTTAGCAACATCCATCTCATTAAGAGATGCATTTGCAATTCAATTTTAGTTTATTAACTTATCAAAATCCAAAAAAATTTTAGATTTTTAAATTAAAAAAATTTTTTTTAGATTTTATTTATTTGACAGACAGTGAGAGAAGGAACACAAGCAGGGGGAGTGGGCGAGGGAGAAGCAGGCTTCCCGCTGAGCAGGGAGCCCGATGCGGCTCCATCCCAGGACCCTGGGATCATGACCTGAGCCAAAGGCAGACGCTTAACGACTGAGCCACCCAGGCGTCCCTATCTTAACACATTTTTAAATGAACAGTAGATTACCACTGACTGTATGTACAGCATTGTACGGCAGATCTCTGGAGCTTACTCATCCTCAGCTGAAACTGTGCCGATTGATTAAGAACTCGGTTTGCCCCCCAGCCCCTGGCAACCCCTGTTCCATTCTTGGCTTCTGTGAATTTGACTATGTTAGATGCCTCAAATAAGTGGAATCATGCAGGATTTGTCCGTCTGTAATGGCGTATCTTAGTAGTCTGTCCTCACGGTTCATCCATGTTGTCAAATATTGCTGAATTCCATTCTCTTTTTAAGGCTGGATAACATTGCATTGTATGCATAGACCATGTTTTCTTTATTCTGTTGAACATCTAGGCTGTATTCACATCTTGCCTGTCCTGAACATTGTTGCAGTGAACACGGGAGTGCTAAGATCTCTTCCAGATCCTGATTTCATTTCTTTTGGGTAAATACCCAGAAGTGGGATGGCTGGAGCGCGGTATGTTTTTGATGTTTTGAGGAAACTCCATACTGATTTCATAAGTGCTGCACATTTCATTCCTACCCACAGGATGCAAGTGTTCCATTTTCTCCACATCTTTACCAACACTGTTCTTTTTTTGCGGGGGGGGGGGTCCTTGTTTTTTAATAGCCCTCCTCACAGGTGTGAGGTGGCATCTCACTGTGGTTTTGATTTGTATTCCTCTGATAATTAATGACACCGAGCATCTTTTCATGTGCCTGTGGGGCCATTTGTATATATGTTCATTGGAGGAATGTTCGAGTCTAGCCCAATTTTTTGTTGAACCATTTGTTTTTTTGTTTTTGTGTATTGCTATTGAGTTGTAGCAGTTCCTTATATAGAGAATTATCCCTTATCAGACACGTGGTTTGCAAATACCTTCTCCCATTCTGTAGGTCACCGCTTCGCTCTACTGATGGTTTCCTTTGCTGTGCAGAAGGTTTTTAATTTGATGTCATCCCATTTGTCAGTTTTGGCTTTTCCCACCTGTGCTTTTGGTGTCTTATCCATGAAATCATTGCCAGGACCGGTATTGTGAATCTTTCCCCCTATGTTTTCTTGTAGTTTCACAGTTTCAGGTCTTACGTAGAAATCTTTAATATGTTTTGTTTTTTATATGTGGTATAGGATAAGGGTCCAGTTTCATTCTTTTGCGTGTGAATGAATGTTCAGTTTTCCATCAGCTTGTGTTGAACAGACTGTCCTTTCTCCATCTTGTGTTCTTGTTGACGATCAGTTGACCGAGATGCATGGGTTTATTTATGGGTTCTCCACTCTATTCTTTGGTCTGTATGTGTATTTTTATGCCATTGCTATATTCTTGATTACTCTATCTGTAATATTTTTGAGATCAGGAAATGTGATGCCTCTGGCTTTGTTCTTAAGATTGATCTGACTATTCAGTGTCCTTTGTGCTTCTGTATGAATTACAGAATTGTTTTTTCTATTTCTGTAAAAAATGCCTTTGGGATGTTGATAGGGACTGCATCGACTCCATAGATCTCTTTGGGTAGTGTGGACATTTCAGCAGTATTGAGGTTTCCACCCAATGGGAAGTCTATTTGTGACTTCTTTGCTTCATCAGTGTTTTGTAGTTTTCAGTGTACAAGTGTTTATTTCCTTAGTTAAGTTCATTCCTAAGTATTTTGTTCTTTTTTGTAACATTATGAGTGGGATTGTTTTCCTCATTTCCTTTTTGGATAGTTCGTTGTTAGTGTATAGAAGTGCAAGTGATTTTTGTGGGCTGATTTCATATCCTATAATTTTACTGAATTCCTTTATTCTAACAGTTTTTAAAATGGAGTCTTTAAGATTTTTCGCTCTAGAAGATCATGTCAGCTGTAAACAGGGATAGTTTTACTACTTCATTTCTGATTTGGATGCCTGTTCTTTCTCTTTCTTGCCTCATTGCTCTGACTGGGGCTTCTACTACTGCCGATGAGTAGAAGTGGCGAGAGTGGACATCCGAGCCTTGTTCCTGATCTTAAAGGAAAAGCTTTCATTTATTCATGTTTGAGAATGATGTTAGCTGTGGGCTCATATTTGATCTTAAATTATGTTTAGGTACATCCTTCTAAACCTAGTTTGTTGAGAGTTTTTATCATAAAAGTTTGTCGAATCTTGTCAGATGCTTTTTCTGCACCTACTAAGATGATCATGTGATTTTTATACTGTATTCAGTTAATGTGGTGTATCCCATTAATCGAGTCATCTTTGAGTTGTGTTGATGATGATGAATGTCCTGGCAAACCCAGCAAGAATGTGTCCCAAATCTACCGGTTTTGGTGAGTCTAATTTTGTGTTCACCTAGGATGCAGAAGCCTTTTAGTTTTTGATTTTTCAGAAAGGGAGTCTGTCCATGAATTGTAGCTAAATTGGAGTGTTTGTGGGAATAAGGTGGTCCACATGTCTTTCTCCAGGAATAGCACTGATCCGTTTTTCTTAGCGCACCTTGACGGATCAACTAGCTCTTGGAGTACGGCCCAAGTGCTCTTGGTGGGCCCTTACCCTGCCGGCACCATAGTTCCAGTGACTGCTTCCTGAGACCATCCTGGAGGTTTAACTAGCTCTGTGGTAAAGGAGCTCTAGCTCTTGACCATTCCAGTTTTGAATATTCCACTTGTGATTTATGGTTTTCTGGGCACTGGGGCCATCATTCTGTGATGGGTTCATCATCCAGCAAATAGCACAGGTGACTACATGCCACACTGTTCTAGGCAATGGGGAAATGGACACGGTGGGACCTTATGGGCTAGTGGGAGGAAACGAAAAATAGGATCTCTGGTAGGTAAGAGCTATGAAGAAAAATAAAGCTGAGTATGTGGACAGAGAAGGAGGAGGAGTGCTCTGTCATGTGGGGTGCGGAGCAGAGGTGGCCCTTGAGCAAAGAAGTGAGTATTCATTATAGACTACACTTGCACAGAACTGCTAACATGGTAGCACGGACACTTAAGAGATCCCGTCTGTTCCTCGGCTTCGTAGTCTTTGGAGGCCTGAATCTCGTCTGCCTAGTGGGGAGAGAGAAGCTGGCAGAGGGCATGGCCCACGATGCTCTCCTCCTGCCACAGCTCAGGGCTCCGGAAGTCTCCCCCACACCCACATTCATTACACCTCCCCTGTACCCCCAGCCCAGCACCTGTCAGCTGCTGGCTGCTCACTCGTGAGCCTGACCTCTCTTTTCGTCACCTTGGGACTTTGTTCCCGAGCATAGGGTTTCTTCCTTCTTGAGCAGAAAACAGGGACACAGACAAAGGATGGCTTTGTGTCAAGTGCTAGAGAGAGCTGAGAACGCTTGCGTGCTCTCAGAGGCAGATTACATTATAATCTTGGGTCTGTAAAAATTTTCCCACTTTTATGATGTCCCTAAGTGGGCCCACTAATGAGCAGGCAGGATACATTGCCTGTATTCTCAGTCTCTCTGACTATTCCTTTCATATTCTCACTCGAACGGAAATCTGGTTCTCTCCTATGGACCCTGCCTGCCTTGCGGTCCTTCTGAGCGGTAGCGGCTGTTTCTTCCCCACCCTTTGTTACCACTGGGCCTGGAGATGGGTGGGTCTCCTTCTTGCTCCTCATTGCCCTTTCCGGACTGTTTTGTCCTCCCTTCTCCTAAAACCACTTTTCTCCTGGACTTGACCACTCTTCCTTCGTTTTGCTGTCATCTACAGACTGTTGGAATAATTCCTCTCATTCCTTGAACATTTAAGCCCTTAGAGCACTATCACTCGCTGAGACTACTCCTATCATAATTCTTGGTGGTGGTAGAATCCAGAAAGGTGATTTTTCCGGTGCTCTTGGCCTCCCGGTTCCCTGAGCCCTCATGCAGGGATCTTTTTTCCACTCTCCTTTCAACCCCCTCATGTGGCCCAAACTCAGACCAGTGCTTTTCACCTTTTACGTCAGCTCACAGTCATAAATACACATTTCTTGTGTGAATATTTTTGTCTGGAAGTTTTGCAATCCACTGCTTCCTTTGCTACTATAAGTGAAAAGAATAAAGTTAGTACCAAATATGTGTCCATTGTCCTACGGTCTTGCCCATCCGCCTCTCACACTCTCACTTCCCTCCTTACCGAAACTAGATTCCGTGGCTCACCACTGCGGCCACTCTGTTGCCCACACCCTCAACCCACTTGCTTTTTCATTTTTTTTTTTTTAAGATTTTATTTATTTATTTGAGAGAGAGAATGAGAGAGAGAGAGCATGAGAGGGAAGAGGGTCGGAGGGAGAAGCAGACTCCCTGCTGAGCAGGGAGCCCGATGCGGGACTCGATCCCGGGACTCCAGGATCATGACCTGAGCCGAAGGCAGTCGCTTAACCAACTGAGCCACCCAGGCGCCCGCTTTTTCAATACTTGTACAAAATGCTTATCCTTCTAAAAATCTGCATTTCTATTTATTCGTTGCCTAAACCCATACAGGTGAACAAAACTGGAAAAGAAAGCAGACCGACTAGTTCAGCTGTAAATTCATGACCATACACCTCGAGTGAGCCCTTCGTGCTGCCACGTGATCCCACACCATTCCCCAGCCCACTCTTCTAGGTAACTTGGCACCTCTCTGCAGATCTCCAGTACCTCCTACCCTGTGCTCACCTCAGCTGTGAATTTGCCTTCTATTCCTCTGAGAAGATGGGAGCAATCAGAAGACATTTCCCACGCATTCTCGTTCCCCCATCTAACAGCTTACTGGTGTATGGTCGGCTTGTCTTCCTAACACCTGTGCATAATTTGCTCATTCTTTCATCTGCGGCCAGCCCCAGGAATACTGACCTCCCTCAAGCTGCCGGTATCTGCCTCCTGCATGTTAAAAACAGTAGACCTTTTGGTCCCACATTTTCCTCTAGCTGCAGCCTCTTTGCTTTTTCGGCAAGCTCTTCAAAGAGTTGTCTATTGTTTTATACCCACCTCCCCCCTGTGTGTTCTTCCTTGGGACCTCTGTCAGTCTTTTTGATAGGCTCTACTTATCATTCTACGCAAAGAGCTTTTGTCGAGGTCACAGTGGCCTTCTCATTGACGAACTGGTGATCCGTTGTCATTCCTCACCTGACTTGGCTTCTGGATGACATTTGACACAGACATTTCCTCCTCCTTGAAACATTTTCTTCTCTTGGCTTCTGGGACTTCTTCCCAGTCCTCTTGGTTGGACACTTCTTGTCTCTAGATCTCTAAATCCTGAAAAGCCTGAGAGCTGAGTCCTAGGACCACTTCTGTCCTTGGGCCACACTGAAGCCTTTACTCTCACTGGTTTTAATTCCCAGGTATTGTGGATGTTTCTCAAATTTAAGTCCCAGTGTCTAGCCTGGACCTCCTTCCTAATCCCCGTGCTAGTGTATGCAATCCCCTAACATCATCTTTGGAGATCTAAAAGGTATATCGAATGTAACATGTCTAAAGTCAAACTGCTTCTCGCTCCGTGGTGCCTCCAACTTGGTCTTACCCTTATCATTAAAGAGCAACTCAGACTTTACAGATCTGAGTCTAAAACCTTGAGGCCATTCCTGACTCCTCTTTCTCTCGTATCACATGTCTCATCTCATCACTAAGTCCAGTGGCTCTACCTGCAAAGTAAGCCCAGTGTGGGACTTCTAATGCCCTCCTCAACCAAGAACATGCTCCAAGCCACCCTCTCATCTCATGTGGCATCACTACTCCGGTAATTCCTGGGTCCCTTGCTTAAACCTGTGCCCTGTAGTCTAACCATAACACGGCAACTGAGGGAACCGTAGAAAATGTGAGTCCAGTCTTACTCCTCTGCTCCGATGGCTTCTCGGAATAAACACCAAATTCTTTAATGTTACCTGATGGTTCTTATGCAGTCTGGTCTCTATCTCCTTTCTGACCTCTAGCACTCGCCCCGCTCACCCCGCTCCAGCCACCATGCAGGCCTCCTCGCTTGAAGCAATACATGATTGACTATGAAATGGGGCAGTCAGTCACTGTCCTGTGGAACCCCACAGGGTGAACACGGTCTGGACAGTGTGGTTGGGTAAGCTTCCAACCCAGTCTTGGGCCTTGAAGGATAGGTTTGCACTGGCTGATGAGAAGAGGGAAGCAGGAGGGCCTAGGGGATGGGATTGAGCAAAGGCAAAGGGTTGTACAGTCTAGGGGTATCTCTGTATGGTAACCATATTGGTTTTTGTTTTTTTTTAAAGATTTTATTTATTTATTTGAGATAGAGAGCGCAAGAGGGAAGAGGGTCAGAAGGAGAAGCAGACTCCCCGCTGAGCAGGGAGCCCGATGCGGGACTCGATCCCGGGACTCCAGGATCATGACCTGAGCCGAAGGCAGTCGCTTAACCAACTGAGCCACCCAGGCGCCCCGGGAACCATATTTGTTTGCAAACCAGTATCAGGCACCTGGAACAGTTATAGGGACCACAGTAGGTGGTCGAGACATTTATTTACTGAGTGAATGAGGGATATTTGGATGGTAATTAGTGGGCAATAGGACAGAAGGTTTAAATGGAGTCCATTCGAGGAGCACTTACCTATATAGGATTTGGGAAACAAGGTAGTAAATGTTTTTTGGCAGAGAGGTTGAATTTTTGGAGGGAGTAGACAGAACAAAGCTGGAAAATAGGTTGAAGCGAGATTAAGGAAGGGCTTGGATGTCACTTGAAGGATTACATTAGGTGTGCTCGGGGACATGTTAGGGGGCTTCCAAGCAGGGGGAAAACCTGATAAAGTTATTGGGGGAGGGGCTGTCCGTCTGGAGTCTGGAATGATGATGGAGCCTGGGAGAGACGTGAGGAGGCAATGTTCCAGAACTTCAGGCGTGACACGCTGTGGGCCCACAGTACTTGTTAAATAGGGAGCTAAACCGTAGGGGGATATTGAGGCTAGAATGGGAAATTTAAGAAAGTGTTAGGAGTGAGGGATCATTAGGAATTGTCTAGGAAGGATGAGGAGTGAAATTAGAGGGTCTGGAGGAACGCCTCCCACCTCTTCCCTCCCTTAGGCGATGCCTTCCCATCGGTGCTTGAGGATGAAGAACCTGGACAGAGACGTGACCCTCGCCTGTCATGTTCTGGCCACTACCCTCATGTGGTGGTCTTCCCTTGTCCCCTCCTGGGTGGAACTAGAACTGCCTGGAGACCCCAGTGTCCTCGTCAGTCTGCCCTTCGAGGACTGCAGTAGTCAAATGTGCTGGCTGCCCAAACACAAGCCACGTGAGTCCTGGTGCAATCTGTAGCCTCGGGTACCTGCCTCCTGCCCACCTCGCCGTCCCAGCCACTCCTTCCTGCTGGTGCCCCCAGGACCTCCTGTGCTCCCTGTATACCTGGGCACTTGGAAAACCGGGGAGTGACCCCTAAAAAAGGGTGAGCTTCTCAGACTCTCTCGTCATCCTTCCCTGATCCTAGCCTACTTCATACTGGGTGGAGTTCTCATGATCAGCTCCCTTCTCTCACTCTCCCTCAACTCTTTGTTGCTGACCTTCCCTCAGTTATTCCCTGAGACCCAGAAACAGTATGTTTCCTGTGCTTTTATCCTCATCGTCACAAGTAAGGAGAGGCAGGAGTGAACTCAGAAGGTCTTGGCTTTGGGTGAGGGTGGGATTTTTGCTTGATTAGCTTTTTAAACACTGTTCAGGAGAGTGCAGGGGAAAGGAAAAGTCTAAGGGAAACACATGGTCTCAAAGGAGGCAGAAGGAAAGTGAGGGGCAGTAACTAATGACGTGATTCTCGTTCATTGATCATGACCCTGCAGTGAAACCTTGGAGGACTGGTGGAGTCTAATCAGGAGATCTGTCTCTCCCCTTTCTTGGGTCCACAGGTACTTTTGTGCTCCTCTCATTATTAATGTACTACATGCAAATTTTGGAAATGTCTCAGGGACCTGATCCACCAAAAGTCACCTATAAGTTTCCTTACTTCATGAATGTGTCCAGCTCTGCCCTGTTTCTACTATCTGGTGAGTGATCGTTGGATTCTGATGGAGGAAGGTGAGTCAACCCCCCAGGAAGTAGATAAAGCTCATTTCTTTGATCTCCCTTTTCCTTTGTCTTTGAGTCTCAAACACGTGGAAGTTACATCCACAGCCACTTATCTAACTTTCTCCTTTTCCTCTTTGGTTTCTGGGCATTGGTGTCCCTTATGATGCTTGTCCACAATCTCTTCCTATTGTCCAGTGACCTATATTAAGAACTGTTCTTTCTTGATTTCTTCCTGCAATTTAATTTTGCAATATCAACCCCAAAATTGGGATTGAGAAGCGGTCTCTCTGCACCAAACATACCTTGAACAAGGGGTAGAATGCAGACTATGGGAAAGAATTATTTCCTTTTTTTTTTCACAACGGGAAATAGAAGACAACATGTAGAACCAGTTACATAATTTGTGAGGCCCAATGCGAAATGAAGATGTGGAGTCTCTTGTTCAAAAATTATTAACAATTTCAGGACACAGCAAAGCATTAAAGCAAGTCTGAGTGTCTTCCGAATGCAGGGCCTGTGTCTCTGCCCAAGTCATGTGTCCGGGAAGTCAGCTGGGACAGTGTGTTATGGGGTCATAATAAAAATGTGTATGGGTAACCCGCACTTTGGTCTCTGGGCCTGTTATGTTCTTTGAAAACTAGAGATGGTCCTCGCCAGATTCATCGGTATAGTTATTTTCTTAGGGGCCCTCTGCCTTCACAATTCCCAGCGTGTGGGAGCTGTTGAGTTTTAAAATCTCGAACACGCCACATGGATACCCCCATTTCATTAGAAGACACAAAGCTGAGCCTAAAACCAAGCAGAAGGCGTGAGCATAATGCAGAGGACTCTCCACCCGTAACTGGGGATTTCTCAGCCATTCGTCCCGAAGACAGTGTTGCTGATTCTGGAAAGAACTGACTTCTTCCCTTTCTTCTGGTCACTTATCCGGAGCCCCGGACCTCAGGTCTGTTTCATGGCAGAGGAAGGGAAGGGGGTAGAATTGTGTGTGCGGTCTTGCGTTTCGGCTCCTAGATTACGTAGGTGCCTGTTCGCCATTATCTCTGCAACTCTGCCGTTGCTGGGGCCTGTTCTACGGGGGTATTTCCTTGTCCTTAACCGAGCCCTTTCCCCATCTGTGAAGTTGAAGCGTTAATAAAAGCCCTCTTCCCTCTGGAAGTGTTGTGACTGGTCTTTTTTTTCCCGTGGTGTTATTTCAGCAACTGTTGCTGGCGGGCACAGTTTCTGTGTTTGGGGGAGAGGCCTTCCTCACGTCTGGGGTCACAGAAGGGCGGTAACCATGTGTCACTACCACGTACAAAACCATAGCTATGCCAAGGTGCAGCACAGGGTCCGAGAGCCCAAAGAGACTGCAAGCTGTCTGCCCCCCTGGGCGTCTCCCGCACAGGTGTTGGGCTGATACAGGTGTTGAGGAGGTGATACGGTTTTTAGAGGAGGGAGAAATGCGTTCTAGACTATTTTAAAAGCTACAGAAGTTAATCCGGAACATTTTCATTAAGGACAGCTTATAAAGGAAGAGAGTGGTTCTCTTTTAAGGTGCAAAGGAACTAATCTTTCCTGCGCACTTACTGCTTACCAGGTGCTGTGCTACACACATTGTGTGTGTGTGTGCGCGCGCGCGTGCACACGCTCACAATCCAGTGCAGTAGGGGCTATTCTCTCTGTCTTAATAACGAACGCACTGCGGCTCAGGGAGAGTATGTGTCAAAGCCAGAACTGGGAGACAAGATTGTTGGGCTGCAGTGTCCATGTGTCCATGAACTTTTCCCTTCTCAAGCTCTCAGGTAAGGGGTAGACTTATCTAGATCTGGGCAATCTGCTCCAAAGTCCTTGTTCTGAACTTTTATACTCCACAGCCTTTGAAAAGCAAACTTACCTTTTTACCAGCGAGTGACTCTCTTTGTAGAAATCCTCCTATCTAGATAACTAAATTCACAGAATCCCGACGATAAACCAGAATGTTAATTGTTCTAAGTTTCTGTCGTTTTGACTTTCCACATCACTAATACCAAATATGGACTGTAGGTCCGCTGATTCCTAGCCTGCGTAAGGGACGCTGAGTGTCAACCCTATGCTGTCGGGGCAAGTTTTATTTTATGTGTTCCATCTTTTCTTCATCGTGCTGGGTATATCTTCAGTGTAATGAGCCAAAGGTTTGAAATCTTGCCGTTTGCAATGACATGGATGGAACTAGAGGGTATTATGCTAAGCGAAATAAGTCAGTCAGAGAAAGACAAATACCACATGATTTCACTCATATGTGGAATTTAAGAAACAAAACAGATGAACATAGGAGAAGGGAAGGAAAAATAAAATAAAAACAGGGAGACAAACCATAAGAGAGTCTTAACTCTAGGAAACAAACAGGTTGCTGGAGCGGAGGTGGGCAGGGGGCTGGGGTAACTGGGTGATGTAATGAGCATTGGGTGTTATATGAGACTGATGAATCACTGACCTCTACCTCTGAAACTAATAAAAAAAAAATCCAAAGGATTGGTTTTTTTCACTGTTTCTGAATTTACTTTTCTCCTCTTTTTAATTATACAAGTATTATAGAGGGTTGTTGTCAAAACACATAAAAATATGGCTAAGGAACAAATATATATATACCCCACATTCCAAAGTAAACACTGTTAACCACATTTTATTGTATATATATATTTCTGGACATTTATATACATATGCTATGTGTATACATTTTTAAAAAGGATTATCATCCTGGGAAAACTTTGTACCCCATTTTTAAAAAATTTAATTCTTTGTCTTAAACATTTTTACTAAAAGGTAATAGATAACTAATTATTACAGTCTGAAGAGTGAAGGCCAATAAATATTTGTTGGGTGAATATATAATTTCTCTTGATCACCAGCTCCTTTCAAACCCCTAATTCATCTCTGGACACTGTATTGCTTCAGGCAAAAAGTGTTTTGTTCCTCATTAGAGCAAAAAATAGTAATAATAATAAGGATGTCATTTTCTCCTTCTCCATCTACTTCCAATAAACCTGCACTTTGTTCTCATTCCCTCTTTTAGAGGGGCAGTGGGAAGGAATTTCAGATTCAACTCCTTCCTGGTTGGATAAACTCATTTGAAAATAAACCACACTTGTTCAGTGTGCAAAGTTGGAGATGCTGTTTGTAAGCCAAGTACTGATAAAATACAGCTCTCCAAAATCTATTAAATGGAAAACAGCTGCAGAACGACAGGTAAATATTTTATCTTTTATGTAAAAAGATAGGTAAATGAAGACTATGTTCATATTTGCAAGTATCACTACAAAAAGTCAGGACGCTGCATTAGAAGCTAAGGTGAAGGTGCTGGTGAGAACCAGAGCGATGTGGGGAAGGACGGCCGCAGACTTCAGTTTGCCTCCTAATACTTCCTCATTGTTGAGCTCTGTGAATATACTTCGCATGCAAAAAATACGTATTGCGTTGTTTCTTTCATTCTTACTGTGCTAAGAGTGTTGAAAAGTGTTCTTATTTTTTAATCATGTTTTCTCTTACACATGTGATGGTTAATTTTATGTGTCACCCTGGGGTTCCCAGATATTTGGGCAAACATGATTCTGGAGGTTTCTGTGGGGGTGATTTGAGGTGAGTTTAACATGTAAATCAGTAGGCAGAGGAAACCGCCTTGCCCTGTCCAATGTGGGTAGGCTTCATCCGATCAGCTGAAGGCCGGCCCTCCCTTGAGGAAGACGGAACTCCCCCCACGTGACTGCCTCGAGCTGGGACATCAGTTTACTCCTGCCTCAGACTCGGTCTGAAACAGTGGCGCTTCCTGAGTCTCAAGCCTGCTGGTCTTTGGGCCAGAAGTGCACCGTTGGCTGTCCTGGGTCTCCCAGTTGCTGACTGCAGATCTGAAGACTTACCAGCCTTCATAATCACAGGAGCCAATGTGTATATTCCATCGTATTCTGCTGCTCTGGGGAAGGCTGGCTGATAGAACCAGTAAAGACAGGACGGCCCAGAGTGAGGTGGTAGGAGTGTGGCAGGCTTTACATTTTCCGTACAAAGACAAAACCGATCCAGATTGCCTCATTTTTCCTCCTCGAATCCATTTCCCGTTGAAAATAAAAGCTACCTGTCAGTCTCTTCCTCTATCCAGAGAGCCTGGGTGGGAGGGGAGAAGCTTGGTTTTATTTTCCCTCAGTGTTGTGTTCCCAATAAGAAGATGCATGTTACAGAAAAAAAAAAAAGTTTAAGGGATGAATTGGTAGCTATTGTTAATTATGTATTAGATGAAAAATTAATATCCGTATAAAGGATTTTACAGCAGGGCTTATACACCATGGGGAGGCATCTTGGGGGCCATCATAGAATTCCGCCTACCTCAAGAAACAACAGAGGTTGGAGTTGAGTGGGCATTTCCAGCATCACTGACGATTGGAGGAATTTAGTAAATCAAGCACCTGAGACAACAGGTTCAGATCTTCCTGGTGGCAGAGATGGGTGTGGTATGGTAGTTTTAGATCAGTTGACCCTCTGGCGAGGAAATGTGACATAAGGGATGTCTATAGGGATGGAACCTGCACCCGGTGCCATTGGCATGACAGTCTGAACAAAATTACTCACTGACCACTAAGAGACTGCTGTGTCTTCTCTTTAGCAAGTTTCAGTTTGGTAAAATCTTTGCCACCTGGAGTTTCATTTCAGAAAAAAGTAAACCCTCCACTTCCACTCATCCTTTCTCTCTCTCCTTAATCCACAGGAAAGAAAAAAGATGACAAAACCCACCTTTGGTAGGGATGAGTCTTGCCTCTCCGTGGAAACTGAGTCTCTCTTAAACCAACTTACTTCTGACTGTGAAGACACAGATGAACTTCTTGGGAGGAGCTCCCTTCTGCCCAGGAAGGCCAGGAGCAAACATGAAGCTCAAGGCTCAGACTTGAAATTCAAGGCAGCTCATGAAAATGATCCACTGAGCTGCCCCTAGGATCAGAGAACTTTCAAATGTGTAATCCCAGTGTTTGATCTCAAAACATAGATGCAATTTAACTATCAGGACAAATTTTATCTAATTTTTAATCTGATTTTGGACTGCTATAAAAGAAATGTGGGAGTTTCTTCTAAGGGGCAAGGGGACTAACCTATATAGTGACAAAGACACTTCTTAATTCACCAGGCACGTAATCCTTACAACTGCCTTTCATGCGGTAAGGATTATTACCTCCATTTAACAAAGAAAGATATCAAGGCTCAGAGAGTTAGAACATTGGTTGTTGAGTTCCAAAGTTCATGGTCTTTCAAATCATCCCAGCCTATACATTTTAGACAGAACAAGATTTAGTAGTCTGGCTTTTCAGTCGTTGGGGAGAATATGGATATTCAATAATATGGTGTTTGCATGCAGAAGAATGAAACTGGACCACTTTCTAACACCATACACAAAAATAAACTCAAAAAAGATAAAAGACCTAAATGTGAGACAGGAATCCATCAAAATGCTAGAGGAGAACACAGGCAGCAACCTTCTGACCTCGGCTGCAACAACTTCTTGCTAGACATGTCTCCAAAGGCGAGGGAAACAAAGGCAGAAGTGAACTATTGGGACTGTATCAAGATAAAAAGCTTCTGCGCAGCAGAGGAAACAGTCGACAAAACTAAAAGGTAACCTTTGGAATGGGAGAAGATATTTGCAAATGACAGATACGGGGCTAGTATCGAAAGTCTATAAAAAACTTATCAAACTCAACATCCAAAAAACAAAAAGTCCAGTTAAGAAATGGGCAGAGACATGAACAAACATTTCTGCAAAGAAGACATCCAAATGGCTAACAGACACATTAAAAAGTGTTCAATATCACTAGCCATCAGGGAAATACAAATCAAAACCACAAAGAGATCCCACCTCACATCTGTCAGAATGGCTAAAATTAACAACTCGGGAAACAGATGTTGGCAAGGATTTGGAGAAAGGGGAACCCTCCTACACTGTTGGTGAGAATGCAAGCTGGTGCAGCCACTCTGGAAACAGTATGGGGGTTCCTCAAAAAGCTAAAAATAGAGAACTACCCCACCACCCAGCAATTGCAGTACTAGGTATTTATCCAAAGGAGGCAAGTATAGTGATACAAAGGAGCGCATGCACCCCAATGTTTATAGCAGCAATGTCCACAATAGCCAAACTGTGGAAAGAGCCCAGATGTCCATCAACAGATGAATGGATAAAGAAGATGTGGTGTACATATACAATAGAATATTACTCAGCCATCAAAAAGAATGAAATCTTGCCATTTGCAATGACCTGAATGGAACCAGAGGGTATAAGGCTAAGCAAAATAAGTCAGTCAGAGAAAGACAAATACCATATGATCTCACTCATATGTGGAATTTAAGAAACAAAGTAGATGAACACAAGGGAAGGGAGGGAAAAATAAGACAAAACCAGAGAGGGAGACAAACCGTAAGAGACACTGAACTCTAGGAAACAAACAGGATTGCTGGAGGTAACTGGGTGAGGGGCATTAAGGAGGACACGTGATGTAATGAGCCCTGGGTGTTATATGCAACTGATGAGTCACTCACCTCTACCTCTGAAACTAATAATACTGTATATGTTAATTAAATTGAATTTAAATGAAAAAATATGGTGTTGGCATTACTGGCAGTTCTCTGGAAATAAGGTAGAGTTAGATCTATATTTCACATATTAAAACAGGAAAAATTGGATAAATCAAAGATATAAATACAAAAAAGAAATGAACATTCTAGAAGAAAGCATGGCATTCCTCTGTCACTCTTTTTGATCTAGTGGGGAAAGGCACACCTAAGCCAGACATTGAACCAGAAGACTCATCACTTTGGCCACAGACCCAAATCACTGCAAAATTCTAGGGCAAATAACAAACTGGATTATCGGTGACATATCAGAATGAGGCTTGATTGATTCATATTTAAAGAGCTCCTATAAATCATAAGAAAAGACCTAACAACCAATAGAAAAACGAGTACACAGGAGAGGAAATACAGGTGGCTCATAAACTTAAAAAATGCTCAACAACACTAACCCCAGAAAAGCAAAATCAAACTCCACTGAGGGACCATTTTTAGATTTCAAAGCACTCATGTTCTGCTGGTGACGGTTCACCTCTGCTTTCCGGGGCGAGCTGGAGGGGCAGCCCCAGCCGAGCTCTGACGACCACCGTTAGAAACAGTAAGAATCTCCTGGCAGGTGGTTCTCGCTTCGCAGGGGCCACAGAGAACGAGGGCTTCCTTCCTGTGGCTTCAAGGGCAAGGCCTCCAAGTTTCCATCCGCCTTGCAACTGAAGGGCCTGGAGTGTTAAAATCTCATTAGGAACACTGCGGACATGGTGAGTTTTCCTGGTTGGCAATTTGATGGGGGCGGGGCAGAAAGTAGCTCACGGAGGTACTACTGTTTAGTCCTCCTCCTGCTCGAAGGCAGAGCAGGGTAACGTTTTCTAATAATACTTTTCACTGTTTTCGCGGAGGGATGGAAAAAGCAGACCCGGAGGTTGCCACGGGCTCGCCTGCTCCCGGGAAGGGCTGCAGAGGCCAAAACCTGCTTTACCGGGAGTGGGGTTCGAACCCACGCGGGCACACGCCCATTGGATCTTAAGTCCAACGCCTTAACCACTCGGCCATCCCGGTGGCTGGGCTCTTGCCCTCGGCAATTCGTTTTTTATTGGATCCAATGTATTCGCGCTGCGCGTGAAGAAAATACTGAATTATTTCTGTTTCTGTGGAACTGCACGAGGAGGCCTGTGATAGAGAAAACACAGCACACTTCTTGTGCTTTCGGAAAGCGCCCACTTTCCCCCGAGCTCCCCTCGCTAGATCATCGCCTGTGTTTCAGAGAAATCGCTCTTTTTCTTTGATACGGAAAGGAAAACGCGTGGGGAGGGACAGAGAGTAGGAGAAAGCCCCGCCTGGACGCACCTGCTTCCTCTGGCCGCGGCACACGCCGCCCCGATTCTGCCAGAAGACACCAGGGTTTTCCTGCTCTCGTCCACCCCCCTGCAGAGCCCCCGGGCTGGAGGCTGCAGGGCTGCGCCCCGGGGGACGGGAGGTGAAAATGAGCAAGCCCTGGTGGGGGTGGGGTGGGGTGGAAATCCCTAGGGGACACAGTTCGAATTCGTGACTTTGATTTTAATGACAGGACACTTTCCCCGACACCCAGTATCCACAAAGGAGCGCACTGAGCCCAGTGTGGGCTGCAAAGACAATAGGCCCCCCCCAGAACTCCGATATAGGGTGGACCCCAAGAATCCACCAGGCACACTCCGCTAACTGACGTCAACCGTGGGCTGAATGCACTCAATCACGGGCGCTAAGAGTGGTCGTGGGGAATTTAAGAATCCATGAAAGAAGCTCCCAGATGGGACATTTGGGGTCTCTGGAGGACACGGAGCTGAAATGAAATCCTGTAGCACAGGCTGGAATATAATTAATTAATTTATAGAACAATACCGAGCACCCCGAGTGTGCCAGGGCGCGCAGGGCGCCTCAGGCAGCCGAGGGAAGGTACCGCAGGATGACGGGGTTATGGCAGGGGTACAAGACAAGCAGAGGGTCCGAAGATGACTCTTCCCAGAACCTCAGTTGATGAAGAAGCCTAACCCTCATTTTGAATGTTCAGACTGAGTGGATCCCCATCCAGATCTTTCTCTTTGCCTGATAAATTCAGGTACGAGGAATGGCCCCCATAAGTGTGGTGGTTGAGGTACAAGGAATGGCCCCCATAAGTGTGGTGGTTGAGGTACAAGGAATGGTCCCCATAAGTGTGGTGGTTGAGGTACAAGGAATGGCCCCCATAAGTGTGGTGGTTGAGGTACAAGGAATGGCCCCCATAAGTGTGGTGGTTGAGGTACAAGGAATGGCCCCCATAAGTGTGGTGGTTGTCCCGCTCTGGGTTCATGGTCCCCATAAGTGTGGTGGTTGAGGTACAAGGAATGGCCCCCATAAGTGTGGTGGTTGTCCCGCTCTGGGTTCATGGTCCCCATAAGTGTGGTGGTTGTCCCGCTCTGGGTTCATGGCCCCCATAAGTGTGGTGGTTGAGGTACAAGGAATGGCCCCCATAAGTGTGGTGGTTGAGGTACAAGGAATGGCCCCCATAAGTGTGGTGGTTGTCCCGCTCTGGGTTCATGGTCCCCATAAGTGTGGTGGTTGTCCCGCTCTGGGTTCATGGCCCCCATAAGTGTGGTGGTTGAGGTACAAGGAATGGCCCCCATAAGTGTGGTGGTTGAGGTACAAGGAATGGCCCCCATAAGTGTGGTGGTTGAGGTACAAGGAATGGCCCCCATAAGTGTGGTGGTTGAGGTACAAGGAATGGCCCCCATAAGTGTGGTGGTTGAGGTACAAGGAATGGTCCCCATAAGTGTGGTGGTTGAGGTACAAGGAATGGTCCCCATAAGTGTGGTGGTTGAGGTACAAGGAATGGCCCCCATAAGTGTGGTGGTTGAGGTACAAGGAATGGCCCCCATAAGTGTGGTGGTTGTCCCGCTCTGGGTTCATGGTCCCCATAAGTGTGGTGGTTGAGGTACAAGGAATGGCCCCCATAAGTGTGGTGGTTGTCCCGCTCTGGGTTCATGGTCCCCATAAGTGTGGTGGTTGTCCCGCTCTGGGTTCATGGCCCCCATAAGTGTGGTGGTTGAGGTACAAGGAATGGCCCCCATAAGTGTGGTGGTTGAGGTACAAGGAATGGCCCCCATAAGTGTGGTGGTTGAGGTACAAGGAATGGCCCCCATAAGTGTGGTGGTTGAGGTACAAGGAATGGCCCCCATAAGTGTGGTGGTTGAGGTACAAGGAATGGCCCCCATAAGTGTGGTGGTTGTCCCGCTCTGGGTTCATGGCCCCCATAAGTGTGGTGGTTGAGGTACAAGGAATGGCCCCCATAAGTGTGGTGGTTGTCCCGCTCTGGGTTCTGTCTCTGGCCAGATCAAGGGTCAACTCCTAGAAAGGAGACATTGCCGACGAGAGTCGTGCACCGCCCTGAAGGAAGCCCAGATCTCTCTGCTGGGTGAGAACTGGGCTGGGGACGGGGTTGTGCATGACTGCGGGGTTCCAGAAGAAACAGATCAGAGAGAGAGTCCATGAGGTACGGACAGACACAAAGGTTTCCGAAATACCCCATTACTGTTGTTCTTCACACGGGCTACACGGCAGAACCAGCTAGTAAGTTTGATTCTTAAGTGTGAAAGTAAAGAATAAAGCTACCAGAAGTATATGAAGGAGAATATCCTCATGTGCCAGTGAGCAGAGGACTTTTAAAAACTTCAAAAGCACAAATAACAAAGAAATACAATTCTAGTATTTGCTTCCATTAAAATGAAGAATATGTAAAATAAAGGCCATAATAGAAACATCAATAGATAAATGTGATCATGGGAGAGTATATTTAAATTGTCCCCAAATAGCAGGGGCGAGATGGATAATTAGATGATATAATAGCAAGAAGCCATGAAAAGCAGCAAGATCAAAAGGAAATGGACAAAGTATAGGACAAGCAATTTAGGAGAGCGAGACATGAAAACTAACAAATATTATGCAAAAATTTCTCAAATCATTAATCACCACAGAAATAAAAAGTAAAAAGAGATGGTACTCTATCGCCATTCGATTGGCAAAAGTAAAAAGTGGAGTAAAACCCATTATCGTAGGACTAGGAATTAAAGAACCCTCGAATCCTGCTGGTGGGATCTGAAATTGAGGATGTCCTCCTGGAGAACTTGTTACTCTGGTGGAGGCTGTCCCCGATCTAGCGTGGAGCTACTCTGCTCCTGCTTCTGAATCTTCCTCGCCTCTTCCCACCCCTCAAATCCTACCCGTGACACAGGCACACGGAAGGAAGTTAGTGTCAGCAATGGGTGCGTCTTGTGAAATTGGAAGAAACTTTGCTTTTCATTATTAGGCAGTGTAAATGCATACTTTAGAATAGTATGCGCGTTCATTCTGTAGTAACAGAGAACGTGACCATGGAGCAACACGGATGGAACTTAAAATTCTAACACTGTGGCAAAGGAGCTCTGCCAACAGTGGCGCCTTCTGTTTCCACCTGTGAAGCATTCGCGGGGGGAGGCACTGCCCTCCCCTGTACACGAGGATGCTAGACACAAATATGGGACTAGCGGAATATGTCCTGACACTTGCTGTCAGTGCAGGACCTTGGTCCCTGACCGAAAGAAGTGATGAGCCTTACAAAGGTTTTAGCTTGTTGCCTAGAGGCACTTTCTAGGCCTCCGCACACCCAGGGGCGGCGGGGTGGGGGTGGGGGGAATCTGAGCCAAGCAGCGTGTCTGAACCGGGGGCACAAAGATAGCATTTCAGGGAGGCCAATGCAGTTAGCTTATTTGGAACAGCGTACGAGAGAGGAGAAAGCTGCCGAGAGAGACAGAGAGAGGGAGCCCCAGTGTTGGCCGAGGGGCTTCCTTGCACCTTCAGTGGAATACTGGTTCATGATCAAGTGGGGTTAAAACTCCACGAGGCTGGGGAAAGAGCCCCTGGAAAAAAGCAAGCTGCTTACAAAGTGCTGGAAATAGCTCCCAGCAGCTGCCCTGAAGAGTTGCGCTTCCTGCACTGTTTTGGAATGTGGACAGCAAACCTCCCAGCCGCCAATGTAGCCAGAGACTTCCGGTCAATGGCGCTGGCTTGCTTAGCCTTTCTTGCTGTTCATAGTGAAACGGGAGATGGGAGATTTAAGCTAAGGGAAGAACTGTTAAATACAAATGAGCGAGAATTTACAGGGTTGGAAAGAAGAAGCCGTTTCTTTTTCCCAGCGGCTCCAGGTGAAAGCCGGTGCTAAGATTAAGAAATGCCTTTCAGGCACACATTGTGAAATCTTTTGTTGGCAGTCCCAAGTGAGTTCGGTGATCGCTCAGCAGAAAACCAAACCTCTAAGGATCTTCGGGGCCTGCCCTGCGTACCCCAGCCTCGAACCCGCAAATCTGAGGGGTGGGCCTGCCAGCACCTTTACAGGAAGCCAAGGTAAACAAGGGCTTATTTTCATCAGGTTTGCAAATGCAGTTTATATTTAATACAGAGGTGGGAAAACTTTTTCTTCAGTGGGCCAAACAGTAAATATTTTAGGCTTTGTGGCCCAAACAGGGTCTGTTGAAACGACTCACATCTGCTATTGAAGCAGGCAAGTGGCCACAGATAATAGGAAAAGAGTAAGTGTGGCTATGTTCCAATAAAACTACAAAAACAGGGAGCTGGCCAGATATGGCCTGTGCGTCAGAGTTTGCAGGCTCCAGATCTAAAGGAAGACGCTCCAACAACGTTCGTGACATCACAGGGGTGTCAAGAGAACGGCAGTGAACACTGACGGCTGGAGTGAAAAGGGAAGGAGGGACAGCACGAAATGAAAAGAGGACCCGAGCCTCCCAGACTGCGATGGGAAGGAGACTTAGTAAGAGAAATGTCGTATGAGCAGGATGGATGATGAGGGGGGAGCCCAGAGTCCAGGAGGACAGTTCCCAGACAGCACGACTGAGTCCCACTCAGGTGGCATCATGTGCCCACTGGCTTCTGGAATTGCTGTGGACGATGTGTCCCCGGTTGTGTTCTCTCTGCCTGGGAGGGTGTACAGCAGCTTAGCCGCTGCTTCCTCGGCCTGTCTGAGGGAAGACACGTGACTTGTCCCTTCAGGCCATAGCTGCTCCGGTCACGAAGAGGCCTGCTTGAGCATCCCCACCGAGGAACTCCGTCTGAGCCTTCCCCGGATCTAGATGATGCCATCCTGGATTTCACGTTGATGTGACAAAGGAATCCCACTGGGAGGGAGGGAGTATGTTTTGGCATGGGGGAGAGACAGCATCATTGGAGGTCAGAAGTTAGGGGGACATATGGATAAAATCAGGGCCTCGTTTCTACTATCACTCACCCAGAGTTGGAAGGGCAGGCTCACTGCTGGTCCTAAGGGAAGTGATGGGTCTCAGCACCAAGCAAGATGGGCTTCTCAACCCGGTTCTCGTTCCACAGAGGGAGCATTCTTCTTTGGTTTGGACTGGCGTCCAGGTTCACCTTCTTGCTAGATCCTAAAGAAATTGCTGAAATAAGAACACAGATTAATGTGTGAATTTTTTTAAAACAATATGTGAGAAGAGAGGGTAGGCCGTGGGGCTCCGTGGCTTAGTTGGTTAAAGCGCCTGTCTAGTAAACAGGAGATCCTGGGTTCGAATCCCAGCGGGGCCTTTCCCTTTGTGGTTTTAATGAAAACTTCGGTTTATTGCAGAGTGGAGCCTGAGACACCAGTCTGCCTATCTGAGGCACTTTGTAGAAGAGCTAGAGAATTATTCACCATGAATTAGCAAAGTCTATGCTATGACCTAGACTTGAGCGATGGTTTCCTAGTTTTAAACTTTTGTGGCTACTCTCCACATTTCCTAAGAAACGTGCAGTCTCCCTTCACATTTTGCTTTGAATATAATTCAAAAAGACAAGAAAAAAGAGATAAAATGTGCATATTGTATAAATTGAGTGCTGTAATATGATCCCTCCTTCTCCCATGATTCTGCATTCTAGGACATCACTGAATATTTTGAAAAGTAGAGCAAAATGATGGAATCTTGAAAGAGTAAGAATGATTAGTGATGAAACATATGGAAACAAAACACAAGGGAAAACAAGAAAGCTAAACGGGACGGGACCTGAAGGACTCAGATGAAAAGAAAAGGCTGAAAAAAATGCGTCAGACCCTACAATAAAGTTTTAATGCGTTAGTGGATCTTTTTCTTTTGATATTCTAGGGCGTGTCGTCAAGTATTACTATAGTCTACAGAGGCATCCCCTCACCCTCAGGAATGTGCGCATTTCTGTCGAGCAGAGGGTGGGCTTGTTCTCAACTTCTTGCTCCTCCCTGTAAGGAACGCTGAACTTGGATGATTGCTCCTTTTGTGAGCTTTTGGGAGAACTTCTTACATTACTTATGGTCCCAGTGCAAAATGAGAACGCAGGGCTTTTTAAAAAAAGTTCCTGAGATTTTCCAACGGGCCATCGCGGAACATTACATCAAGGGGCTGGTCTGGTGCGCATGCACAGGTTGCGAGGGCGAAGCCAGCCCGCTCTGGGAGTGCCATTTTTTCCGCAGACTGGATTTCAAAGGACACCTAAAAGTGGAATGGAATCCCAAGTGATGGTCCACGATATCAAGTAGTTTTAGGGGAGAGCTCGAAGGTACTGACGCGGGAATGTTACACCATACAAACAAACCCTGTGAAAACAAACCTGGTGGAAGAGTCTTCTCTCCAACTGAATTTTTTTCTGGCTCATGTTCTTGTCTCAAGCGACTCCTCCTTCCAGGTCCCAGTAAATGTCACCTGGCCTTGGCGACAGGGCGCACAGACACCTTGTCCCGGCGCGTCCCCGTGACTGTGTTACTTGGG